>NC_034185.2:54729073-54776854 GCF_002021735.2 Oncorhynchus kisutch
TGATCAATGACATCACTCCAGTACATCGCTAACAGTTATCCTGATACCCAGAGGGCCCCGTCTCCCAGCCACGGGCCCCTGAATGGCCCCGGAACAACCATGATAAACACATTCAAATCCACTCACACTCACACATGCAGGCACACACACACACACACACACACACACACACACACACACACACACACACACACACACACACACACACACACACACACACACACACACACTCCAAGAGGAACTAACAGAGACCACAGGCTCCCGACTGTTCTGTAGATAAACCTGACGACAGGGTCGTAACAGAGGGGCCATTAATATGGAGGGGACGGGGACTCTCGCTGTGTCCAAAAACAGTCCAATCAAACCAGCCGTTGCAGGTTATTACAGGGGCAATATAATAGAATGACTTGGTTCAATAAGGAGGAGCTGCAAATATATTTCAGCACAGAGTGAGACCTTGCTGTACTCTGTAAGTGCCCATCCCTACTGTAAGTGCCTATTGAACATCCAAATCCTGATAGAAGTTAGAGTGTGAATATACGGTGTACTGCAATGGGTATGTCCATGCTTTAAATCAATGGGGGTAGGGACATATTCAATTGGGGATAAGTATTGCATGTGGGGACCGATTTCTGCTTCCTTCCCTGTTTCCCCTCATTGACTTTGGTTGTAAAGGAGCACTACTTAGGATATGATTGGATTTCATTGTCATATGAGAGGGCTCTGTCCCTCCCTCTCTTAATACTGAATATGAGAAACATGTGCTTGGCGTGTGTGTGTGTGTGTGTGTGTGCGTGTGTGTGCTTGGTGTGTGTGTGTGTGTGAGTGTGTATGTACAGTATGCATGTGTCAGCGCGTGTGTGTGTGCGCGTGTATGTACAGTATGCATGTGTCAGCATGTGTGTGTGTGTGCGTGTGTGTGTACAGTATGCATGTGTCAGCATGTGTGTGCGCGTGTGTGTGTGTGTGTATATGACACATCCCACTAATAAATCCCCCTCCCCTCCCATCCTTCTAACCTTTCTGATCTGAAGAGGTATGAAGTGCTGTTAATGCTAATTAGCCAGACAATCAGCCACTCTGCCTCTCGTGACTCTAATCCCTTGCTACCGTCCCAAATATGTGTCTAAAATGGAACGCTCTTCCCTTCATAGTGCACTACTTTTGACCAGCAAGAGTTGATGACTTCAGCCCCCGGAAGTCATTGCTACACTTGTCTTGTATCTATAGCAGTTCTCTGTGCCTTATTTGAAAGTCTCTCCCTTTTCTCCTCTACTATAATTTTTGATCTGATCACACCACTGTTCACATTCAGCTGTATGCAGGTCTAGTCTACCTCGCTCACAGAGAGTAGTGGCACACAATCCATTCAGCCTTCATAATGCATGGGGCAAAGAAGCAGTGCACCTTTGGAAGAAAAAAAACCTAGCTGCAGATATCCCCCTCTCTCTCCCATCCCTCTATCCCTCCCCTCCCTCTATCCGATTTCTCCCTCGTCATCTCCCATCCCTCCCTCCCTCCCTTTCTCCCATCCCTTGCTCTCTCCCATCCCTCCCTAATGATCATTTATTTATGTAGGTAACTTGTTTACACAAATTGTGTGGATGAGCTTCACCTCCTCGTTAAGCTGAGATACTGTGTGTGTGTGTGCTGATGTTCTGCCTCGACCTTTCTGGTGCAGGTTCGGGTGAGCTAAGCATTAGTCCGTGACTCTCCGCCTCAGCTCCATATTATTATTCTGGCACCTGTGGCGGCACGGTTTCATTTTACGCGCCTGTGGGCAATTTGTGCTCTTTTTTTCTCCCTGTTCATCATATGTATGATATATTCTCCCTGTGATTTCAGGTCATGCTGGGTCGGTATAACTCCCTAATCATTGGCTGCTGGTTTAGTGAAAGGATTGAAGGAGGATGTGATGCTATTTATGAGTGTGTGTGTGTGTGTTTGCCTCAGCATGCTTGTGTGCGTGTGTGTGTGTGTGTTTATGTGTGCACACACTCCAGCCGCCATGCAGGCCTGTGCTTCCAATTCCTGTCAGCAGCAGGTGATCACACCTGTTGGTTGAGCCTGGCCGTGTTCCTCAAGCCCAGACATACTGCAGAGCAGATGCATCCCAAGAAAAGGATTACTTCAGCCTGCCTGTATACATTGTGCAACAGCAATGATATGCAAATCCTACCCAAGCATCCAAATAATGAAATCCCTGCCACAAGCAAACTGTGAATGTTTTATATTGGAGATGAACCAACACATACAGTATTTAGACCCATCAACTTTTTCCACATTTTGTTACGTTACAGCCTTATTCTAAAATGTATTACATCGTTTTCCCCCCTCATCAATCTACACACAATGCCCCATAATGACAAAGCAAAAACAGGTTTAGACATTTGTGCTTGTGTATAAAAAAATAAAAAAACAGAAATATCACATTTGCATAAGTATTCAGACCCTTTACTCAGTACTTTGTTGAAGCACCTTTGGCAGCGATTACAGCCTCAAGTCTTCTTGGGTATGACACTACAAGCTGGGCACACCTGTATTTGGGGAGTTTCTCCCATTCTTCTATGCAGATCCTCTCAAGCTCTGTCAGGTTGGATGGGGAGCATCACTCCACAGTTATTTTCAGGTCTCTCCAAAGATGTCCGACCAGGTTCAAGTCCAGATTCTGGCTGGGCCACTCAAAGATATTCAGAGACTTGTCTGGAAGCCAATCTTGCATTGTCATTGCTGTGTGCTTAGAGGCGTTGTCCTGTTGGAAGGTGAACCTTCGCCCCAGTCTGAGGTCCTGAGCACTCTGGAGCAGGTTTTCATCAAAGATCTCTGTATTTTTTTCCCCTCGATCCTGACTAGTCTCTCAGTCCGTGCCGCTGAAAAACATCCCCACAGCATGATGCTGCCACCACCGTGCTTCACCATAGGGATGGTGACAGGTTTCCACCAGACGTGACGCTTGGCATTCAGGCCAAAGAGTTCAATCTTGGTTTCATCAGACAAGAGAATCTTGTTTCTCATGGTCTGAGAGTCCTTTAGGTGCCTTTTGGCAAACTCCAAGCGTGCTGCCATGTGCCTTTTACTGAGGAGTGGCTTCCATCTGGCCACTCTACCACTAAAGGCCTGATTGGTGGAGTCCTGCAGAGATGGTTGTCCTTCTGGAAGGTTCTCCCATCTCCACAAAGGAACTCTGGAGCTCTGCCAGAGTAACCATTGGGTTATTGGTCACCTCCCTGACCAAAGCGCTTTCCCTCGATTGCTCAGTTTGGCCAGGCGGTCAGCTCTAGGAAGAGTCCTGATGGGTCTAAATTTCTTCCATTTAAAAATGATGGAGGACACTGTGCTCTTGGGGACCTTCAATGCTGCAGACATTTTTTGATACCCTTCCCCAGATCTGTGCCTCGACACAATCCTGTCTCGGAGCTCTACGGACAATACCTTCGACCTCATCTGACATGCACTGTCAACTGTGGAACCTTATATGGACAGGTGTGTGCCTTTCCAAATCATGTCCATTCAATTGAATTTACCACAGGTGGACTCAAATCAAGTTGTAGAAACATCTCAAAGATCAATGGAAACAGGATGCACCTGAGATCAATTTTCAAGTCACATAGCAAAGGGTCTGAATACTTATGTAAATAAGGTATTTAAAAAATATATAATACATTTTCTAAAAAAAAATCTGTTTTTACTTTGTTCTTATGCAGTATTGTGTGTAGATTGATGAAGGGGGGGGGGGGGGGGGGGGGGGGGGGGGTTGGGGGGGGGGGCTGTAACGTAAATGTTTTTGGAAAAAGGCAAGTGGTTTGAATACTTTCCGAATGCACTGTATTCTGCTGCTATATAGCGCTGCAGCCAGTACACATCATTGGTTCTCAAATCCATTGTACTACAACCAATCATTATACTACATTATGTAATCATAAAGTATTTTACACAAGCAGCAAATCTCATTCACCCCAACCAAAAGCCAAACAGATCATAACCCAACCCTGGTCTTTGGTGTAATCTTGAAAATGCCTCGAACGGCATCCTAACTCTGGTTGAATAATTAACCTTTGACTCTACACTGATTTCCCCGGAGGTTGTAGAGGCAGGAGAGAAAGCCAAGGAGCTAGTATGCAGTGGTAATTAAAATCATGAGAAGGGGTCGAGGGTGTGTGTGCGTGCGCGCGCGCGTGTGTGTCGAGGGCCCTAACAATGCCACTGTGTCCCAGTGACATCTGTTTTGACACAGAGAAGGGACGTTGTCGCACTGCGGTGACAACGCAACAGTCAGTACAGTGCCACACAGGGACACATTTGGAGGCATACCACATCAACCAATCAAAACTTTGGCAGTAATGGTATAATAACATTGTGCAATTCCCATTTCCCTCCACTGGCCAACGAATGGGCGACAGACAGCTAAGTCCTATTGCTAGCTAACGGAACAGCAGGACAGACAGATAAGTCCTATTGCTAGCCAACGGAACAGCAGGACAGACAGATAAGTCCTATTGCTAGCTAACGGAACAGCAGGACAGACAGATAAGTCCTATTGCTAGCTAACGGTACAGTAGAATGGACAGATAAGTCCTATTGCTAGCTAACGGAATAGCAGAACAGACAGCTAAGTCCTATTGCTAGCTAATGGAACAGCAGAACAGACAGATAAGTCCTATTGCTAGCTAATGGAACAGCAGAACAGATAGATAAGTCCTATTGCTAGCTAACGGAATAGCAGAACACACAGCTAAGTCCTATTGCTAGCTAACGGAATAGCAGAACAGACAGCTAAGTCCTATTGCTAGCTAACGGAATAGCAGAACAGACAGCTAAGTCCTATTGCTAGCTAACGGAATAGCAGAACAGACAGCTAAGTCCTATTGCTAGCTAATGGAACAGCAGAACAGACAGATAAGTCCTATTGCTAGCTAATGGAACAGCAGAACAGATAGATAAGTCCTATTGCTAGCTAACGGAATAGCAGAACACACAGCTAAGTCCTATTGCTAGCTAACGGAATAGCAGAACAGACAGCTAAGTCCTATTGCTAGCTAACGGAATAGCAGAACAGACAGCTAAGTCCTATTGCTAGCTAACGGAATAGCAGAACAGACAGCTAAGTCCTATTGCTAGCTAACGGAATAGCAGAACAGACAGCTAAGTCCTATTGCTAGCTAACGGAATAGCAGAACAGACAGCTAAGTCCTATTGCTAGCTAACGGAATAGCAGAACAGACAGCTAAGTCCTATTGCTAGCCAACGGAATAGCAGAACAGACAGCTAAGTCCTGTTGCTAGCCAACGGAATAGCAGAACAGACAGCTAAGTCCTATTGCTAGCCAACGGAATAGCAGAACAGACAGCTAAGTCCTATTGCTAGCCAACGGAATAGCAGAACAGACAGCTAAGTCCTGTTGCTAGCCAACGGAATAGCAGAACAGTCGGGGCCATTAAAAGTCTCTTAGTGACACATTGACTTTTACTCCAAAGTGATTTCCTCTCTCTGGCTGGCAGGTGGTGGCTTAAATTTCTCAGAGGGTAACCTCATTATCTGGGGTTTCCCCCCAGTCTCTCCTTAGTAATGGGATTTGGGCCTCCCGGGTGGTGCACTGGTTAAGGGCGCTGTATTGCAGCGCCAGCTGTGCCAACAGAGACTCTGGGTTCGCGCCCAGGCTCTGTCGTAACCGGCCGCGACCGGGAGGTCCGTGGGGCGACGCACAATTGGCCTAGCGTCGTCCGGGTTAGGGAGGGCTTGGCCGGTAGGGGTATCCTTGTCTCATCGCACTAGCGACTCCTGTGGCGTGCTGGGCGCAGTGCAAGCTAACCAAGGTTGCCAGGTGCACAGTGTTTCCTCTGACACATTGGTGCGGCTGGCTTCCGGGTTATATGCGCGCTGTGTTAAGAAGCAGTGCGGCTTGGTTGGGTTGTGTATCGGAGGACGCATGACTTTCAACCTTCGTCTCTCCCGAGCCCGTACGGGAGTTGTAGCGATGAGACAAGATAGTAGCTACTACAACAATTGGATACCACGAAATTGGGGAGAAAACGGGGTTAAAAAAAATATAATAATAAAAAATAATAATAATAAAATAATGGGATTTACACGAGTTCTCACTGCTGGGTGGTCACTTGTGCATGGTCAAGGCAGGGGGACAGGTCAGGCCAAAACCCAGCCAGACCATTTTTCTGTCCTCATCTTCTGCCTATGGCCCCATCGAGGAAAAAATGATAGGGGGATAGCCAGAATGGTTAATGCTCCTCTCTGCCACCAAGCGAAGGTAGAGGGATGAACAGTTCCCATCAAGGAGGTAGGGAATTAGGGATGAAGGGATGGAGGGATGGATTGGAGGATGCGAGGGAAGGAAGGACAAAGGGATTGAGGGAGAGACCGAGGCAGAGAGTGACAGAGAAATAAAGGGATGAAAGGAGGGAGGCGGTCGGGGGGTGACAGGGTTCACAGTCATTAGTGTTTATGAGCATTAGTCTGGAGAGAGGAGGACTTTTCTCATTACTGAGCCATGCTGGCACGGCAGCTCCCTGCAGAGCCTTAAGAGGCCCACTCTCCCACTGTACCGACCAAGCTGCTTAACTGTGTACTGCTACAGCCACGGCTAAAGACCATTCAGAGAGAGAGAGAGAGAGAGAGAGAGAGAGAGAGAGAGCACCTGTGCAAAATGTTGAGATAAATGCCACAGGTAATAACTTCTTGCACATGCAATGCAATGATGACGTTGAGTCAAAATCAACTGAAATCAACCAGAAACTTCAAAACCAGCCCCTAAAATGGAACTCTCATTCCCTATTTCTATCAAACTCAGTGAAACCACATTAATGCCTCATGTCACATCACTCCATTTCCTTCTATTGTAGGTTGAGCCATGAAAGCTGCAGCCAGAGGTCATTCTATTAAGGCTTCAAATAGATTAATTTAATTATTAGCTCTATTCTCATTTACATGCTAATGGAGATTGTAATTAATGGATTAGGTAGAGAACGTTAATGGGAGCAAATTACAAACTAATAATTAAGGCCATGACAACAGATGGCCGGCCTTCACAGCCAATCTCAGTTTAAAATCATGCTATTCGTTTACGTAATTATGATCAAGGTCTCAGTAAATTGTAGGAGGGAGATGACTAAGAATGACAGACTACACATGGGTTTCATGGGTGTAAGCCTCATATGATGTGAAGAACATGTTCAATTCTCAATAAGTTGTCAAATAAAAGGCTACCAAAAGTGATCAATTCAAAAAAGGCTACCAAAAGTGATCAATTCAAAAAAGGCTACCAAAAGTGATCAATTCATAAGCAAAAACCAATAGTCCACACGGCCAGGAATTGTTTGATACCTAACTAAAACATTAACAGACACGAGCAGAAACATGTTTTCAACCTGTGAGAGACCAGCTCTGAAACACAGTACTAGAGAAAGGCAGGAGTACAAGCTGTCGGAGTAAAAACATAATGTGTTAGACTTCCTAGCATTGTCAAAATGTTATGGTATTCATAGTTATGTCAAAATGTTATTGTATTCCTAGTTATGTCAAAATGTTATTGTATTCCTAGTTATGTCAAAATGTTATTGTATTCCTAGTTATGTCAAAATGTTATTGTATTCCTAGTTATGTCAAAATGTTATTGTATTCCTAGTTATGTCAAAATGTTATTGTATTCCTAGTTATGTCAAAATGTTATTGTATTCCTAGTTATGTCAAAAAGTAATAGCATTCCTAGTTATGTAAAAATGTAATAGTCATGTTATATCATTCCTAGATTTAATTGCTTCCTGGTCTGTGGGAGGTATTTAACAACTAGTCATCCTTGAGATGATAAAACACAGAGAACAACTAGCAGGAGATGCAGCAGTATAAAGACTTCGCACTTATATACGGCATGACAACTGTGTCAGCTCTGTTCTCCTGTTTTATAAATGGGCCTCTTTAAACACACTGGATGAGTAGCTTGTTAGAGTGTGTCTGTGTGTTAGTGTGTGTGTGAGAGTGTGTGATTGTGTGTGTGTGAGTGTGTATGTGTGTGTGTGTGTGTCTGTGAGAGAAAGAGAGAGCTCGGTCCTCTGGCGGTATCTAATGGAAGCTAATTTCGTATTAGAGCAGAATATAAAGCAAAGGATTCCCTCAGTGACCGTTATTACCAATCCTGATTCTACGTGGGGTAGTAGCAGTAGTAGTAGCAGTAGTAGTAGTGAATGGAGTGTGGAGGAAATCTATAAACGCAATCAATAATTTAGGTCAGCGATTCAACACCCAGGGCAGCAGACCTTTCAGATTAGGATTTTGAGGATTTCTGTGGTAGTTCAATGGGGTAGATGACTGACTTTGAGCTGAGGATTTGCTAAGAGAAAAACTCAGAGATGCTGTTTGGCCATGTGACAGTGAGACATTCAGATATCCACTAACAAACCATATTGCCTAAACCACAGGTCAATGACCACGTTGACATGCACACCAATTTTCCATTATTACTTGGGATACACAACTATTCTGTTTTTGAGTTGACACATACAAACATCATATCCTGTTAACAATAACCCCAAAAAGCTTGTATCCCGGTTATTAGAAACCCGGATAAGATGCCTGGGATATGCTGATCTTAGACATGATACTTTGGCATGTAAACATATTATCCCGTTTACTGTTGTTTTTATGGTCTGCGCAGGCTCATTTTCAACTATAATGGGTGTTGTGTGATGAGGTTTTCATCTGACTGTCAAACAAATCACTTTTTTTAAAAGGAGGCTACCTGTGCAGTTCGATCCACCATAATAATTCAGACTACTATAATTAAGTTACTATAACTTACTACAGGCTACTTTCACCCTTAAGGAGATGATTGTGGACTACAGGAAAATGAAGACCGAGCACCCCCATTCTCTTCGACGGGGCCTCACAAGTCCTCGACTGGCAGCTTCATTAAATAGTACCTGCAAAACACCAGTCTCAACGTCAACAGTGAAGAGGCGACTCCGGGATGTTGGCCTTCTAGAGTTGCAAAGAAAAAGCCTTATCTCAAACTGGCCAATAAAAATACAGGGAAATGCTGACTTACAAGCACTTAACCAACAATGCAGTTTTAAGAAAGAAAACACAAAAAAAGCAATAAAGGAACAAATAAACTCAGCAAAAAAAGAAATGTTGTCTCACTGTCAACTGTGTTAATCAGAAAATAAATATATATATATATACATACACATACATACACGCATAAATACAAACATATACACATACATACATAAACACATACATACACACATACTTATACATATATATACACCTATTTTGTCAAATATATTTTCCTTTATTACCTTTCTAACCCTATCACCCCTCCCCTAATTGGAATAAACTAGTGAACAACAATGCTAAAGGCTTCCACTTCCAGCTTATACATAGTATGTTAATTTTACGGTCTATTTTACAATAGTTATATTTTTGTCACGCCCTGATCTGTTTCACCTGTCTTTGTGCTTGTCTCCACCCCTCTCCAGGTGTCGCCCATCTTCCCCATTTTCCCCATGTGTCTGGAATTTAATTTGAGTGCAATCAACTTAGGTATTTCCCCAGGACTGGGTCTGAAGTGTACGGTGTGGTGTGTTCCAGTCGCCCGAGCCTGAATACTGCAGTGTACGGTGTGGTGTGTTCCAGTCGCCCGAGCCTGAATACTGTAGTGTACGGTGTGGTGTGTTCCAGTCGCCCGAGCCTGAATACTGCAGTGTACGGTGTGGTGTGTTCCAGTCGCCCGAGCCTGAATACTGTAGTGTACGGTGTGGTGTGTTCCAGTCACCCGAGCCTGAATACTGCAGTGTACGGTGTGGTGTGTTCCAGTCGCCCTAGCCTGAATACTGCAGTGTACGGTGTGGTGTGTTCCAGTCACCCTTGCCTGAATACTGTAGTGTACGGTGTGGTGTGTTCCAGTCGCCCGAGCCTGAATACTGCAGTGTACGGTGTGGTGTGTTCCAGTCGCCCGAGCCTGAATACTGCAGTGTACGGTGTGGTGTGTTCCAGTCGCCCTAGCCTGAATAATGTAGTGTACGGTGTGGTGTGTTCCAGTCGCCCGAGCCTGAATACTGCAGTGTACGGTGTGGTGTGTTCCAGTCGCCCTAGCCTGAATACTGCCGTGTACGGTGTGGTGTGTTCCAGTCGCCCTTGCCTGAATACTGTAGTGTACGGTGTGGTGTGTTCCAGTCGCCCGAGCCTGAATACTGCAGTGTACGGTGTGGTGTGTTCCAGTCGCCCTAGCCTGAATACTGCAGTGTACGGTGTGGTGTGTTCCAGTCGCCCGAGCCTGAATACTGCAGTGTACGGTGTGGTGTGTTCCAGTCGCCCTAGCCTGAATACTGCAGTGTACGGTGTGGTGTGTTCCAGTCGCCCGAGCCTGAATACTGCAGTGTACGGTGTGGTGTGTTCCAGTCGCCCTAGCCTGAATACTGCAGTGTACGGTGTGGTGTGTTCCAGTCGCCCTAGCCTGAATACTGCAGTGTACGGTGTGGTGTGTTCCAGTCGCCCGAGCCTGAATACTGCAGTGTACGGTGTGGTGTGTTCCAGTCGCCCTAGCCTGAATACTGCAGTGTACGGTGTGGTGTGTTCCAGTCGCCCGAGCCTGAATACTGCAGTGTACGGTGTGGTGTGTTCCAGTCGCCCTAGCCTGAATACTGCAGTGTACGGTGTGGTGTGTTCCAGTCGCCCGAGCCTGAATACTGCAGTGTACGGTGTGGTGTGTTCCAGTCGCCCGAGCCTGAATACTGCAGTGTACGGTGTGGTGTGTTCCAGTCGCCGAGCCTGAATACTGCAGTGTATGATGGCAGGTGCCTCTCGTTCTCTCGCTTCTCATCCTAAAAGAGCTTACGCGAGCGAAGCGCACAAGTGGTGCATGCTAAAATTACAATTACATGCACTTCAATATCCGCTCGGCACGCTGAAAAGAAACGGGCTCAGAAATTCAATTAAGCGGCGCGTGTAGCGGCTCTGGGGAACACGAAAGCAGGAAATCAGATATGAAAAGAGTTGATTTGCACCAAGGTTGGTCACCTTTAAAACTGAATGCAGCAGGACCCTTCAATTAATATGAAGTGCATCAAGGTTATGGGCCCCATGCATTGCAAACAGGCGAGCATCAGAGAGGCTGTAAAAGCCTCTGTAGAGTCAGAAGAGGAGCACCACAGTGTATGTATAATAACGATGTGATAAACTACAAACATAGCTATTGGGGAATTCTCCATTTAGCAGTGCAGTAAAAACGCAAGTAACTTTTTCCATGTAGGAAGTGTAGAAAAACATCTATACGTCTCTATAAATGAGCGTTTTCATACATGAATTCGGTACCCGGTTGTGGTTCCCCGGGAGTATTTGTGGGCACTCTGAATCAGATCATTATTCTGCATGTCAATGTGTTTCTGACAAGGACATGGGCAGGTTTTAAGATCCTAGGCTACACATACCACCATGGACCGTGATCAGGACATCCTTTGAGAACCCTGCCACTGGTCAAGTGTATAAAGCATATATGGACTTGTTAGGAAGTGTAGTTTACCTTGGGGGTAAACTCACTCCCCACTGACAGAAACAATATTGTTCGAGCATATTTAGATATTTTTCAGCACTATTTCACTATAGGACAGCAAGATGCCTCGGGCTAACAAATACAACAAAGTTTTTGCTTATTTATTTTATTTATGTATATTTATGAAATGAGGGGTATTGTTTCGTCCTTTCGCAAATATGGCATTCATATAATACATTCAGTATCGTTTCATATTACCAGTGTTTGTTTCAGAGGAATGCCTGGAGGGCCTTTACAGTCTGTGCTGTCATATCGTGCTGATACGGTCAATAAGAGGTGGTTGTGTAGGACAGAATATAGTGCATTCGGAAAGTATTAAGACCCCTTCACCTTTTTCCACATTTTGTTACATTACAGCCTTGTTCTAAAATGGATAACGTAAAAAATGTTCCTCATCAATCTACACACAATACCCCATAATGACAAAGCCAAAACAGGTTTTTAGAATTTTTGGGAAATGTACGAAACATAAAAAACTGAAATACCTCATTTACACATTTATGTCTTTCAAAGATAATGCGTAAAAATCCAAATAACTTCACAGATCTTCATTGTAAAGGGTTTAAACACTGTTTCCCATGCTTGTTCAATGAACCATAAATAATTCATGAACATGCACCTGTAGAATGGTCATTAAGACACTAACAGCTTACAGACGGTAGGCAATTAAGGTCACAGTTATGAAAACTTAGGACACTAAAGAGGCCTTTCTACTGACTCTGAAAAACACCAAAAGAAAGATGCCCAGGGTCACTGCTCATCTGCGTGAACGTGCCTTAGGCATGCTGCAAGGAAGCATGAGGACTGCAGATGTGGCCAGGGCAATAAATTGCAATGTCCGTACTGTGAGACGCCTAAGACAGCGCTACAGGGAGGCAGGATGGACAGCTGATCGTCCTCGCAGTGACAGACCACGTGTAACAACACCTGCACAGGATTGGTACATCTGAACATCACACCTGCGAGGCAGCTACAGGATGGCAACAACAACTGCCCGAGATACACCAGGAACGCAAAATCCCTCCATCAGTGCTCAGACTGTCTGCAATAGGCTGAGAGAGGCTAGACTGAGGGCTTGTAGGCCTGTTGTAAGGCAGGTCCCTCAGCAACATCATTGCCTATGGGCACAAGCCCACCGTTGCTGGACCAGACAGGACTGGCAAAAAGTGCTCTTCACTGACGAGTCGCGGTTTTGTCTCACCAGGGGTGATGGTCGGATTCGCGTTTATCGTCGTAGGAATGAGCATTTCACCGAGGCCTGTAATCTGGAGTGGGATCGATTTGGAGGTGGAGGGTCCGTCATGGTCTGGGGCGGTGTGTCACAGCACCATCGGACTGAGCTTGTTGTCATTGCAGGCAATCTCAACGCTGTGCGTTACAGGCAAGATATCCTCCTCCCTCATGTGGTACCCTTCCTGCAAGCTCATCCTGACATAACCCTCCAGCATGAAAATGCCACAAGCCATACTGCTCGTTCTGTGCGTGATTTCCTGCAAGACAGGAATGTCAGTGTTTTGCCATGGTCAGTGAAGAGCCTGGATCTCAATCCCATTGAGCACGTCTGGGACCTGTTGGATCGGAGAGTGAAGGCTAGGGCCATTCCCCCCAGGAACTTGCACGTGCCTTGGTGGAAGAGTGGGGTAACATCTCACAGCAAGTAGTGGCAAATCTGGTGCAGTCCATGAGGAGGAAATGCACTGCAATACTTAATGCAGCTGGTGGCCACACCAGATACTGACTGTTACTTTTGATTTAGACCTCCCCTTTGTTCAGGGACACATTATTCAATTTCTGTTAGTCACATGTCTGTGGAACTTGTCCAGTTTATGTCTCAGTTGTTGAATCTTGTTATGTTCATACAAATACAGTGCCTTGCGAAAGTATTCGGCCCCCTTGAACTTTGCGATCTTTTGCCACATTTCAGGCTTCAAACATAAAGATATAAAACTGTATTTTTTTGTGAAGAATCAACAACAAGTGGGACACAATCATGAAGTGGAACGACATTTATTGGATATTTCAAACTTTTTTAACAAATCAAAAACTGAAAAATTGGGCGTGCAAAATTATTCAGCCCCTTTACTTTCAGTGCAGCAAACTCTCTCCAGAAGTTCAGTGAGGATCTCTGAATGATCCAATGTTGACCTAAATGACTAATGATGATAAATACAATCCACCTGTGTGTAATCAAGTCTCCGTATAAATGCACCTGCACTGTGATAGTCTCAGAGGTCCGTTAAAAGCGCAGAGAGTATCATGAAGAACAAGGAACACACCAGGCAGGTCTACCTCATGATGCCATCTATTTTGTGAAGTGCACCAGTCCCTCCTGAAGCAAAGCACCCCCACAACATGATGCTGCCACCCCGTGCTTCACGGTTGGTATGGTGCTCTTCGGCTTGTGGCTTGGCAGTGGCTTCTTCCTTGCTGAGCGGCCTTTCAGGTTATGTCGATATAGGACTTGTTTTACTGTGGACATAGATACTTTTGTACCTGTTTCCTCCAGCACCTTCAAAAGGTCCTTTGCTGTTGTTTTGGGATTTATTTGCACTTTCGCACCAATGTACGTTTATCTCAAGGAGACAGAACGCATCTCCTTCCTGAGCGGTATGACGGCTGCATGGTCCCATGGTAGTTATACTTGCGTACTATTGTTTGTACAGATGAACGCGGTACCATCAGGCATTTGGAAATTGCTCCCAAGGATGAAACATCCTTGTGAAGGTTTAACATTTTTTGGGCTGATTTCTTTTGATTTTCCCATGATGTCAAGCAAATAGGCACTGAATTTGAAGGTAGGCCTTGAAATACATCCACAGGGACACCTCCAATTGACTCAAATTAGGTCAAATAGCCTATCAGAAGCTTCTAAAACATGACATAATTTTCTGGAATTTTCCAAGCTGTTTAAAGGCACAGTCAACTTAGTGTATGTAAACTTCTGACCCACTGGAATTGTGATACAGTGAATTATAAGTGAAATAATCTGTCTGTAGACAATTGTTGTAAAAATTACTTGTGTCATGCACAAAGTAGATGTTCTAACCGACTTGCCAAAACTATAGTTTGTTAATTCTTATGGCTAGCGGAACCCCTCAACAACATTCCGCTGAAAAGGCAGAGCGCGAAATTCAAAAGTATTTTTTTGAAACATGTAACTTTCATACATTCACAAGTACAATACACCAAATTAAAGGTTAACTTCTTGTTAATCTACCCATCGTGTCCGATTTCAAAAATACTTTACAGGGAAAGCACACCATATGATTATGTTCAGTCAGAGCCTAGTCACAAAAACACACACAGCCATTTTCCAGCCAAAGAGAGGAGTCACAAAAAGCAGAAATAGAGATAAAATAAATCACTAACATTTGATGATCTTCATCAGATGGCACTCATAGGACTTCATGTTACACATACATGTGTTTTGTTCGATAAAGTTCATATTTATATCCAAAAATCTCACTTTACATTGGCGCTTTATGGTCAGTAATGTTGTGCCTCGAAAACATCCGGCGAATTTTCAGAGAGCCACATCAATTTACAGAAATACTCATAGAAAACTTTGATAAAAGATACAACTGTTATGCACAGAATTATAGATATACTTCTCCTAAATGCAACCGCTGTGTCAGATTTCAAAAAAGCTTTACGGAAAAAGCAAACCATGCAATAATCTGAGTACGGCGATCAGACACAAAAACAAGCCATGCAGATACCCGCCATGTTGTGGAGTCAGTAAAAGTCAGAAATAGCGTTATAAATATTCACTTACCTTTGATGATCTTCATCAGAATGCACTCCCAGGAATCCCAATTCCACAATAAATGTTTGTTTTGTTCGATAAAGACCATCATTTATGTCCAAATACCTCCTTTTGTTAGAATTCCTTTGTCTTTAGAATTGCAATGGAACGCAGGTCGCTCTCACGTGTGCGCGCGTGATCAGCTCATGGCACTCCGGCAGGCCTCTGGTTGATTCAGTTCTCATTCGCCCCCACTTCACAGTAGAAGCCTCAAACAACGTTCTAAAGACTGTTGACATCTAGTGGAAGCCTTAGGAAGCGCAATATGACCCCATAGACACTGTATATTCGATAGGCAGTGAGTTGAAAAACTACAAACCTCAGATTTCCCACTTCCTGGTTTGATTTTTCTCAGGTTTTCGCCTGCCATATGAGTTCTGTTATACTCACAAACATCATTCAAACAGTTTTAGAAACTCCAGAGTGTTTTCTATCCAATACTACTAATAATATGCATATATTAGCTTCTGGGCCAGAGTAGCAGGCAGTTTACTCTGGGCACGCATTTCATCCGAATGTGAAAATGCTGCCCCCTATCCCAAACAGGTTTAACAAGAAATTTGTGGAGTGGTTGAAACGAGTTTTAATGACTCCAACCTAAGTGTATGTAAACCTCCGACTTCAACTGTAGGTGAAAGTGGCAAAAACACTGCTACTGTATTGGCATCAGTTTGGGACTCAAAAAGTACACGCATAATATAACCAAATAACATGGTTACATTACACAAGATCTATAATATCCCTAAGGCCAAACATATCACACTGGGCTGATAACAAAAAGTACATCCTCAGAGTATATCCTCCATAAACTTCCCCATGTACTGGCATAAATAGATAAATATGCAAATGCATATCTACATACACTGAGTGGACAAAACATTAAGAACAACTTAATATTGAGTTCCACCCCCTCCTATTGCCCTCAGAACAGCCTCAATTTGTCGGGGCATAGACTCTACAAGGTTTCAAAAGCGTTCCACAAGGATGTTGACTCCAATGCTTCCCACAGTTGTGTCAAGTTGGCTGAATGTCCTTTGGGTGGTGAACCTTTCTTGATACTCATGGGAAACTGTTGACTGTGAAAAAACCCAGCAGCATTGCAGTTCTTGACACACTCAAGCCTTGCACCTACTACCGTGTCCTGTTCAAAGGCACTTAAATGTTTTGTTTTGCCCATTCTCCCTCTGAATGGCACACAAAAATCCTTATTTAACCTGTCTCCTCCCCTTCATCTACACTGATTGAAGTTGATTTAATTTAACAAGTGACATCTATAAGGGATCATATTGTTCTATGTCATGTTTTGTACACTCAGTGTAAGTTGCTGACTGTCAAGGTCAATCACACAAGGCACCTATGGTCGGTATGTTTCATCAGTCACAATATCCCAACAATACTAGATGAAGCTGTGGTCTGGCCTGTGTGATGTATGCTGGTATTGACTCAGTAACAGCTGGGCCACCAGTCCTGTTAAACAGTCTCACTGGGGTATTTTGTCCTCATCCCCTGGCCCTCCTGTCCCCTTGGCAGAAAAGCCTCTGTACCAGCATGGCTGCATTAGGCCGGTGGCCAGATCTACCCCTCTACCGGTTTACAGTGGCAAGGCCGTCGCCAGGTTACAAGAGGATATATATATATATATATATATATATATATATATATATATATATATATATAGAAAGAGAGGAAAACACCTTCAGAAGGTCAAAGGGTGTTTGTGATTGAGACTGCTGGGCAAAATATTTCACATTCATTGTCCACACAGAGTCATCTGTGGCTCTATAGTACATGCAATGGTGAACCATAAAGAGATTGGTTGTTTATGAGCCACTTTGCGAGGTGCTGCAACTATTGTCAGTTTTCTACTACGAAAGCACAATAGAAAGAACGGAACGGCAAGCCTAGCAATTGCCTCACTACTAGTGACAGCACGTTCCAAGCTGTCGGTCTCCATAGAAACAGTTTGAACAGCGCTCAGGCAGTGCCGTCAAATATACCATTTTTAATGGCATCTAATTTGATATAATTGACGCGGAGAGACTGGGTCAACGCAGGGAAAATAATGTAAAATACAACAGACATGGTGCAGAGGCAGGAGCGATTGAAGCCTGCGTGAGATTTATAGGGAACGGAGAGTGCCGTGTTTATAAAGATACTGGCTAAAATCTGGCAATTTATAACTAACAGTTTTTTCAAAACATTATAAGGCAAGTAAGCAGAGTTGTTACTCATTTTGGGTACATGTGAATGTAAAAAAAAGCAATTATGCTTACCAAGAAATGGAACACAATTGAATTAACTGTTTTTGAACAAATCAACTGTCGCACATCTGGCAACTCTCCTTAATCTTCTGCTGAACACTTAAGCTACTTTTGCTATGCTGCCAAAATATGCCCACCATCAGCAATGATGACACTGTACACTATAACTGAAATGCACCTACTTATATAGGAAACACTAGTTAACTGTTGGTACAGTATAGTCCATCTCTCTCATACACTGTAAAAGGGCTAAACATCGAGGACAACAATATACTTGTCATACGTAAACAGGTGTGAACAAGACAATGATGTATAGACACCATTCACAGAGGGGTGATGTAAGGGCAATGTGTTGCATTAATGCTGAGGTGTATTATAAGAGCAGTGTCAACCTAAATATCCGGCATAACATACAGAAAGAATTCATACCCCTTGACCCCTTGACCATACCCCAAAATGGGTTAAATGCATTTTTCACACCCATCTACACTCAATACCTCATAATCACAGTGAAAACTTGTTTAGACATTTTTGCACATTTACTGAAAATGGAATTTACATAAGTGTCCACACCCCCGACTCAATACATGTTAGAATCACGTTTGGCAGCGATTACAGAGTCTTTCTGGGTAAGTCTCTAAGAGCTTTCCAGACCTGGATTGTGCAACACTTGTCCATTATTCTTTCAAAATTCTTCAAGCTCTGTCAAATTGGTTATTGATCATTGCTAGACAACCAATTTCAGGTCTTGCCATAGATTTTCAGGTAGATTTAAGTCAAAACTGTAACTCGGCCACTCAGAAACATTCACTGTCTTCTTGGTAAGCAACTCCAGAGTCGATTTGGCCTTGTGTTTTAGGTTATTGCCCAGCTGAAAGGTAAATTAATCTCCCAGTGTCTGGTGGAAAGCAGACGGAATCAGGTACTATTCCTCTAGGATTGTTTTCTGTGCTTAGCTCCATTCTATTGATTTTTTATCCTGGATAAACTCCCCAGTCCTTAACGATTAGAAGTATTCCCAGAATATAATGCAGCCACCACTATTCTTTAAAATATGGAGAGTGATACTCACTAACGTGTTGTATTGGATTTGCCCCAAACACAACACATTGTATTCAGGACAAAAGTGAGTGAAGGAGTTTATTATTTTGTTTAACATGCAAACTGGATGCATTTTTGAATATTTTTATTCTGTTCAGGTTCTTTCTTTTCACTCTGTCAATTAGGTTAGTATTGTGGAGTAACTACAATGTTGTTGATCCATCCTCAGTTTTCTCTTATCACTGCCATTAAAGTCTGTAAGTGTTTTAAAGTCACCATTGGCCTCATGGTGAAATCCCTGAGCGGTTTCCTTCCTCTCCGGCAACTGAGTTAGGAAGGACGCCTGTATCTTTAAAGTCACTGGGTGTATTGATACACTATCTAAAGTGTAATTAATAACTTTGCCATGCTCAAATGGATATTTAATGTCTGTTTTTTTATTTTTAACCATGTACCAATAGGTGCCCTTCTTTGTGAGGCATTGGAAAACCTCCAAGCTCTTTGTAGTTAAATCTGTGTTTGAAATTCTCTGCTCGACTGAGGGACCTTACAGATAATTGTATGTGTGGGGTTCAGTGATGAGGAAGTCATTCAAAAATCATGTGAAACACCATTAATGCACACAGAGTGAGTCCATACAACTTATTATGTGACTTGTTGAGGGTGCAATATGCAGAAATCGCTCTGCCATTTCCTGGTTCCTAATAGTGTATTTGGTAAACAAGCAATGTACAGTATAGAGAATCATTGTACCATTTAAACTGCTGTGAAATATATTTTCTAAACCCCAAAATATAGAATTTTCAGCTGTTTGAAGTTGTTGTATAAAATCGAAAGTAGAAGATGTAAAAATGAAACTTCAGAACGGGGAAGCATAGAAATAGCGCACATAGAGCATATCTACCCCTTCTTAGACTTGCTTTCAAGGAGAATGACACATCTATAACTCACTTTTATATGTGAATTTGGTAGGGTCACCCCCAAAATGTACATAATGTAGCTTTAGGCTTGCCATAATGGGGTTGAATACTTATTGCCTCAAGACATTTCAGCTTTACATTTGTAATTAATTTGCCAAAAATGTCAAAATACATAATTCCACCTTGAAATGCTCAATTTAATCAAATGTTTATTCAGGCTATAGCAACAAAATGTGGAAAAGGTCAAGGGGTGTGAATACTGTCTGAAGGCACTGTACCTGCAATTCGCAAACAGGTGGACTACGAATACAACAATATATATAGGCTAGCCCACTCAGAGAGGGTGCGCCGCAGGAAATGCAGTTGTAGTGTATTCAAGGTTGTAATTTCCACTTAATTTCAGACTGGATTTGCCCAAAAGGAAAAGGGTATTAACCCTTACAAAATTGTTTCCCATGGCAACGTGATCACCCATTGAAATCCTGTTGCTGCAGGATTATTTTACAGGTGCGACAATACTGGTCAAAGTAAGACACGACACCTGTATAAAGACAATACATTTCAGTTATATGAGGACAATGTGTTTCATTACCACTGAGGTGTATTATAAGGACATGCAGTGTCAACCTCTCACCCATGTAACGTGAACACAATGTTTTACTCTTTCACACAGGAGGGAGATGGAATATCTGTGGACGTATAATGATCAGTCAGTCACAGACGAGGCCAGACGAGGCTACATCCCAAACTGCACCCTATTCCATATATAGTGCACTACATTTTTACCAGAGCCCAGGACTCTGGTCAAAAGTAGTGCATTATGTAGGGAAAAAGGTGCCATTTTGGAGACGCAGACACTGGAACAGCTAAGGCTCAGTAAATAACAGTCCTTATAGAACTTTAATAACGTCAAGGCTGGGGCACACTGGTAACTGTCAGATAATCACCTCCCTCCCTCTCTCTTGTTCTCTCTCGCTGTCTTGCTCTCTTTCTCTCGCTCTCTCTCTGTCAATCTTTCTTTCTCGTAGTCTTGTTTTATGGCACCATAAAGTGACTCTGTGTACCTTGTCAAAAAGCGATGAGGTCGTACAGAGATTGCCAATGTTTTCCGTCCACTGCTCAACTCTCTTCCATTACCCCCGCTGATGGATATACCGCAGCCGGAGAGTGGAGTGAGAACGGCTAGCGCAGACCAGGGACTGAATTTAACAGGAGAAATGTACCGTAGGACCTATCCCACTCTATGAGTTCTCTTTTCCAATTCTTTTCCCTGTTAGAGTGACCAATAAGACAACGGCCAGCGGAAAGAGAGAGAGAGAGAGCGAGGGAGTGAGTAAGGCAGTCAGTTCTCTCTCCCTCTCTCTCGGTCTCTCTCTCCCTTATCCCTTGTTCGTGGGGCAGGCGCCAGTTGAACCGTGAGGCCCTTCTGTTCAGGCGAGCGTGACATTCTGAGAACATGACGGTGGAGACGCCGAGACACGGTCCGTATCCTTTCGGAAAGCCGAGAGGATCAGGGCTCCTGAACACCCATGAAGAAGGAAGGATGGAGTGAGAGACTGATTGAAGAAGCCTCGATTCCCTCAAACTGTTAATAAAACAACTGAAAGTTGACATACAGTACATCAGTCTGACTGACACTCCAACCCTCTGATGAGCTTGACTTGAGTGGAACTACACTGCACCTGTGTCTCATATCATTCACCAACACCAATCTGTTATAGCGTCAGCCACACGCATCAGGGTCAATCCCAGTAGTTTTACCATACCATTTGATACAGTTCAAACCTTGCTGTTTCAGGTTACTCGGCACTCTGACACAACAGTATTGTTCAGGCTTTGCTGCTTGATCTTAACGTGTTATGGCGATTATGCTGATTGAAATTTAGAAAATTACTCAACTATTTTGAGAGGAAGTATTAAAGTAAACAAAATGAGTTGCTTCCCCCGCTATGACCTCAATATAAGAGGTCAAATAAATCATATAGAGCTTTGAGGCCAGTGCAGTGACAAGGGAGGAAGCATGCTGAGATCATAATAGTCATACCTTGGATCTAGTTTAGTCCCGTGGAAAAAATATTGTGGATCTAAATGTTTTTCCTCATAATCCTGTCGGACCACCATCTTTTACATTTGCATCCTGTAGCTCTCCAAAATGTTCTGGGACACTGTAAAGTCCATGGAGAACAAGAGCACCTCCTCCCAGCTGCCCACTGCACTCTTCAAAGGGGAGACACCCTGGACCCAAACTGTTACAGACCAATATCCATCCTGCCCTGCCTATCTAAGGTCTTCGAAAGCCTAGTCAACAAACAGATCACTGACCATCTCGAATCCCACCGTACCTTCTCGGCTGGGCAATCTGGTTTCCGAGCCGGTCATGGGTGCACCTCAGCCACGCTCAAGATACTAAACGATATTATAACCGCCATCGATAAAAGAGTACTGTGCAGCCGTCTTCATTGACCCGGCCAAGGCTTTCGACTCTGTCAATCACCACATTCTTATCGGCAGACTCAGTAGCCTCGGTTTTTCTAATGACTGCCTTGCCTGGTTCACCAACTACTTTGCAGACAGAGTTCAGTGTGCCTTGCCTGGCAGTCTCTATGGGGGTGCCACAGGGTTCAATTCTTGGGACGACTTTTTTCTCTGTATATATCAATGATGTTGCTCTTGCTGCGGGCGATTCCCTGATCCACCTCTACGCAGACGACACCATTCTGTATACTTCTGGCCCTTCCTTGGACACTGTGCTATCTAACCTCCAAACGAGCTTCAATGCCATACAACACTCCTTCCGTGGCCTCCAACTGCTCTTAAACGCTAGTAAAACCAAATGCATGCTTTTCAACCGTTCGCTGCCTGCACCCGCACGCCCGACCTAGCATCACCACCCTGGATGGTTCCAACCTAGACATCTATAATCTATAAGTATATGTGGACATCTATAAGAACCTAGGTGTCTGGCTAGACTGTAAACTCTCCTTCCAGACTCATCTCAAACATTTCCAATCTAAAATCAAATCTAGAGTCGGCTTTCTATTCCGCAACAAAGCCTCCTTCACTCATGCCGCCAAACTTACCCTAGTAAAACTGACTATCCTACCGATCCTCGACTACGGCGATGTCATCTACAAAATAGCTTGCAATACTCTACTCAGCAAACTGGATCAGTTTTGTTACTAAAGCACCTTATACCACCCACCACTGCGACCTGTATGCTCTAGTTGGCTGGTCCTCGCTACATATTCGTCGCCAGACCCACTGGCTCCAGGTCATCTACAAGTCCATGCTAGGTAAAGCTCCACCTTATCTCAGTTCACTGGTCACGATGGCAACACCCACCCGTAGCACACGCTCCAGCAGGTGTATCTCTCTGATCATCCCTAAAGCCAACACCTCATTTGGCCGCCTTTCCTTCCAGTTCTCTGCTGCCTGTGACTGGAACGAATTGCAAAAATCGCTGAAGTTGGAGACTTTTATCTCCCTCACCAACTTTAAACATCTGCTATCTGAGCGGCTAACCGATCGCTGCAGCTGTACATAGTCCATTGGTAAATAGCCCACCCATTTTACCTACCTCATCCCCATACTGTTTTATTTACTTTTCTGCTCTTTTGCACACAAGTATCTCTACCTGCACATGACCATCTGATCATTTATCATTCCAGTGTTAACCTGCTAAATTGTAATTATTCGCCTACCTCCTCGTGCCTTTTGCACACAATGTATATAGACTCTTTTTTATTTTTTCTACTGTGTTATTAACTTGTTTATTGTTTACTCCATGTGTAACTCTGTGTTTTTGTCTGTTCACACTGCTATGCTTTATCTTGGCCAGGTCGCAGTTGTAAATGAGAACTTGTTCTCAACTAGCCTACCTGGTTAAATAAAGGTGAAATAAAACAAAATAAAAAATCAGAAAGCATATTACAGACACCTCTTTGAATCTGTGTATTTCTCCAAAACGCAGTTGTCCTGAGTCTTCACAGAAATACCAGGACCTAGGTTCAATACAGACACTCAAGTTTTTTAATCCTGTATCTCTCGACACATTCACAAAAATAGTAATGGCCTCTAAACCTTCTAGCTGCATACTGGACCCTATTCCAGCTAAACTACTGAAAGAGCTACTTCCTGTGCTTGGCTCTCCTATGTAGAAAGTAATAAACGTCTCCCTATCAGGATGTGTACCAAACTCCCTAAAAGTGGCAGTAATAAAGCCTCTTCTAGATTAGACTACTGCAATGCTCTCCTCTCTGGCTACCCGGATAAATCACTAAATAAACATCAGTTTGTGCTACATACGGCTGCTATAATCGATCATATTACTCCAGTGCTAGCCTCTCTACACTGGATTCCTGCTAAGGCTAGGGCTGATTTCAAGGTTTTACTGCTAACCTACAAGCATTACATAGACTTCCTCTTACCCGTCTCTCCGATTTGGTCCTGCCGTACATACCTACACGTACGCTACAGTCACAAGACGCAGGCCTCCTTACTGTCCCTAGAATTTCTAAGCAAACAACTGGAGGCAGGGCTTTCTACAATAGAGCTAGCTTTTTATGGAATGGTCTGCCTGTCTAGGTGAGAGACGCAGATACGTTCTCGACCTTTAAGTTTTTACAAAAGACTCATCTCTTCAGTAGGTCCTATGATTGAGTGCAGTCTGGCCCAGGGGTGCGAAGCTGAACGGCAAGGCACTTCAATGACGAACCACCCTTGCTGTCTCTGCCTGGTCGGCTCCCCTCTCTCCACTGGGATTCTCTGCCTCTGACCCTATTACGGGGACTGAATCACTGGCTTACTAGTGCTCATCCCTAGGAGGGGTGCGTCACGTCGTGCCAGGCTTTTTTGAGCTAGACTCAACTTGAGTGGGTTGAGTAACTGACGTGATCTTCCTGTCCTGTCTTGCGCCACCGTAGGGCTCGTGCGGTGTAGGAGCTCTTCGAGGGCTATTCAAATCAAATAAATCAAACTTTATTTGTCACATACACGTGTTCATCAGATGTTATTGCGGGTGTAGTAAATGCTTGTGTTTCTAGCTCGGACAGTGCAGTAATATCTAACAAGTAATATCTAACAATTTCACAACATACACTCAATACACACAAATATAAGTCAAGGAATTGAATTAAGAAAAGATAAATATATGGAGTAGCAATGTCAGAGCAGCATAGACTAAGATACAGTACAATAGTATGGAATACAGTATATACATATGAGATGAGTAATGCAAGCTATGTAAACATTATTAAAGTGACTAGTGTTCCATCTATTAAAGTCTATGTATATAGGCAGCAGCCTCTAATGTGCTAGTGATGGCTATTTAACAGTCTGATGGCCTTGAGATAGAAGCTGTTTTTCAGTGTCTCGGTCCAAACTTTGATGCATCTGTACTAGAGGTCGACCGATTATGATTTTTCAACGCCGATACTCTGAAGGCTCTGGAGCAACGAACCGCCCTTGCTGTCTCTGCCTGGCCGGTTCCCCTCTTTCCACTGGGATTCTCTGCCTCTAACCCTATTACAGGGGCTGAGTCACTGGCTTGCTGGGGCTCTCTCATGCTGTCCCTGGAGGGGGTGCGTCACCTGAGTGGGTTGATTCACTGTTGTGGTCATCCTGTCTGGGTTGGCGCCCCCCCCCCCCCCCTTGGGTTGTGCCGTGGCGGAGATCTTTGTGGGCTATACTCAGCCTTGTCTCAGGATGGTAAGTTGGTGGTTGAAGATATCCCTCTAGTGGTGTGGGGGCTGTGCTTTGGCAAAGTGGGTGGGGTTATATCCTTCCTGTTTGGCCCTGTCCGGGGGTGTCCTCGGATGGGGCCACAGTGTCTCCTGACCCCTCCTGTCTCAGCCTCCAGTATTTATGCTGCAGTAGTTTATGTGTCGGGGGGCTGGGGTCAGTTTGTTATATCTGGAGTACTTCTCCTGTCCTATTCGGTGTCCTGTGTGAATCTAAGTGTGCGTTCTCTAATTCTCTCCTTCTCTCTTTCTTTCTCTCTCTCGGAGGACCTGAGCCCTAGGACCATGCCCCAGGACTACCTGACATGATGACTCCTTGCTGTCCCCAGTCCACCTGGCCATGCTGCTGTTCCAGTTTCAACTGACCTGAGCCCTAGGACCATGCCCCAGGACTACCTGACATGATGACTCCTTGCTGTCCCCAGTCTACCTGGCCATGCTGCTGCTCCAGTTTCAACTTCCACCTGACTGTGCTGCTGCTCTAGTTTCAACTGTTCTGCCTTATTATTATTCGACCATGCTGGTCATTTATGAACATTGAACATCTTGACCATGTTCTGTTATAATCTCCACCCGGCACAGCCAGAAGAGGACTGGCCACCCCACATAGCCTGGTTCCTCTCTAGGTTTCTTCCTAGGTATTGGCCTTTCTAGGGAGTTTTTCCTAGCCACCGTGCTTCTCCACCTGCATTGCTTGCTGTTTGGGGTTTTAGGCTGGGTTTCTGTACAGCACTTTGAGATATCAGCTGATGTACGAAGGGCTATATAAATAAATTTGATTTGATTTGATTTGATTTGATACCGATACCGATTAATAGGTCGATTTAAAAAAAATGTATTTGTAATAATGAAAATTACAACAATACTGAATGAACACATTTTAACTTCATATAATACATCAATAACATCAATTTAGCCTCAAGTAAATGTTCAATTTGGTTTAAATAATGCAAAAACTAAGTGTTGGAGAAGAAAGTAAAAGTGCAATATGTGCTTTGTAAGAAAGCTAACGTTTCAGTTCCTTGCTCAGAACATGAGAACATATGAAAGCTGGTGGTTCCTTTTAACATGAGTCTTCAATATTCCCAGGTAAGAAGTTTTAGGTTGTAGTTATTATAGGAATTATAGGACTATTTCCCTCTATACCATTTGAATTTAATTAACCGTTGACTATTGGATGTTCTTATAGTCACTTTAGTATTGCCAGTGTAACAGTATAGCTTCCGTCTCTCTCCTCGCTCCTCCCTGGGCTCGAACCAGCAACACAACGACAACAGCCACCACATCGAAGCAGGGTTACCCATGCAGAGCAAGGGAAACAACCACCCCAAGGCTCAGAGCGAGTGAAGTTTGAAACGCTATTAGCGCGCGCTAACTAGCCTACCATTTCACTTCGGTTTCACCAGCCTCATCTCGGGAGTTGATAGGCTTGAAGTCATAAACAGCGCAATGCTTGACGCACAACGAAGTCCTGCTGGCAAAACGCACGAGAGTGGTGTTTGAATGAATGTTTACGCGCCTGCTTCTGCCTACCACCGCTCAGTCAGATACTTAGATACTTGTATGCTCAGTCAGATTATATGCAACGCAGGACACGCTAGATAATATCTAGTAATATCATCAACCATGTGTAGTTAACTAGTGATTATGATTGATTGTTTTTTTATAAGAGAAGTTTAATGCTAGCTAGCAACTTACCTTGGCTTACTGCATTTGTGTAACAGGCAGTCTCCTTGTGGAGTGCAACGAGAGAGAGGCAGGTCGTTATTGCGTTGGACTAGTTAACTGTAAGGTTGCAAGATTGAATCCCCCGAGCTGACAAGGTGAAAATATGTCGTTCTGCCCCTGAACGAGGCAGTTAACCCACTGTTTCTAGGCCGTCATTGAAAATAAGAATTTGTTCTTAACTGACTTGCCAAGTTAAATAAAGATTAAATAAAGGTGTAAAAAAAAAATACAGATTTCCGATTGTTATGAAAACTTGAAATCGGCCCTAATTAATCGGCCATTCCGATTAATCGGTCGACCTCTAATCTGTACTGACTTCACCTTCTGGATGACAGCAGGGTGAACCGGCAGTGGCTCGGGTGGTTGTTGTCCTTGATGATCTTTTTGTTTTGGCCTTCCTGTGACATAGGGTGCTGTAGGTGTCCTGGAGGGCAGGTAGTTTGCCCCCGGTGATGCATTGGGCAGACCGCACCAACCTCTGGAGAGCCTTGCGGTTACGGGCGGTGCAGTTACCGTGATACAGCCTGACAGGATGCTCTCAATTGTGCATCTGTAGAAGTTTGTGAGGGGTTTTAGGTGCCAAGCCAAACAGCTGGAGGCCTTGTCTCAGGGTAGTAAGTTGATATCCCTCTAGTGGTGTGGAGGCTGTGCTTTGGCAAAGTGGGTGAGGTTTTACCCTGCATCGCTGGCCCTGTCTGGGGTTATCATCGGATGGGGCCACATTGTCCCCTGACGCTCCCTGTCTCAGCCTCCAGTAACTATGCAGCAATAGTCTATGTGCAGGGGGGCTAGGGTCAGTCTGTTATATTTGGTGTAATTCTCCTGTCTTATCTGGTGTCCTGTGTGAATTTAAGTGTGCTCCCTCTAATTCTCTCTCTCTCTCTTCCGCTCTCCCCTAGGACCATGCCTCAGGACTACCTGGCTTGATGACTCCTGGCTGTCCCAAGTCCACCTGGTCGTGCTGCTGCTCAAGTTTGAACTGTTCTGCCTGCACCTTTGGAACCCTGACCTGCTCACCGGATGTACTACCTTGACCTGCTGTTTTCGACTCTCCCTCTCTCTCTACCACACCTGCTGTCTCGACCTCTGAATGCTCGGCTATTAAACGCCAACTGACATTTACTCCTGAGCTGCTGACCTGTTGCACCATCTACAACCACTGTGATTATTATTTTACCCTGTTGGTCATCTATGAACATTTGAACATCTTGAAGAACAATCTGGCCTTAATGATCGTGTACACTTATAATCTCTGCCCAGCACACCTAGAAGAGGACTGGCCATCCCTCAGAGCCTGGTTTCTTACTCGGTACTGTGCTTCTAAATCTGCATTGCTTGCTGTTTGGGGTTTTAGACTGGGTTTCGTTATAAGCACTTTGTGTCATCTGCTGATGTAAAAAGAGCTTTATAAATACATTTGATTGATTGATACAGCCCATCACATAATTTCCCCCTCTCCTCTAACCAAGGGAGGGCGTTTTCTTTTGATCGATTCGAGGGGAATGCTGGGGGGGATAATGGAATGATATGAGGTGAGAGAACATTGTGAAGGGGTGTGAGGAGGGGGAGGTAAATGACACCATATACTATGAGGAGAAGACGGAGGCAGCATGATGTTGCTTTGGCTAACCATCTCCCTATCTAACTATCTCTCTCCAAAAGGAGATCTTCGCAGGCGTTCATTTGGGCCATGACCTTCACTTCATTCTCTGCCTGGCTCCATCCCAAAAACACATTCTGGACGCACTGTAACCTCACTTTAAATAGCAGGTACCTGCAGTTCTTTATCTAAAAAAATGCTTCACCCAACTCAAGTTCTTATGTTTTCGACTGACTAAAATTTAGCCGGAGGCCTTATAGAATGTCCAGCACACAAGCTAAGCCTGCCCACGCTTGAGAGAATCCAGTGTAACATGTTTTTTTCCCAGTATGAGCATAGCAATTAGCATTCGGCCTGAGCCCTCTGCTCTCGAAGCGATCCCTCCAACCTGCTGCAAGGTGCGCAGGTGTGTGCGCACCTTGGTAGAGAAATGAACATCCATCACATTGTTATAGTGAGGCCTGGTTTGGTCCCTAATGGCTGGCCGGGGATCATTGAATCTCTCCGTTCTCACGACTGAAACCCACAGGCCTATTATAATCAACCATCACCGGCTCATTTGGGATAAATGTCATTCTGAGACGTGCTTAGCCTCCGTTGCCCTTCGCACGGTAACACCATCCACAGATACTGGTGAAAGTGGTCACCGGTAAACCATTCATGTCCAGGATTTGTTGTTCAAGTACGCAGTAAAGGTTTTTTAATGGTCAACAGCCTACTTGTAGATATACTGTAGGGGTTGGTGGTCAACAAGCTATGTCACAATCCGTGAACCCTGATTGGAGTAACCTTCATGAGGAGATTCCTTGGGTGCAGGCGATTGCACAAATGACTTAAAACATGCACATTTTGAATAATGTGGGGAAATTATTGACACAGGAGTTTTTGACATGAAGAACTATGCATTAAAACCCAAATTGTGCATACATGGAAGGGGGTGATAACGATTTAGTGGGTTATCTATGCCTTTCTCCCACTCTCTTTATCTCTCCCGCTACCTCTATCAATCTCTGCCTAGTTCTCTCCATCTGTCTCACAGCGGAGTCTCTCACAGGTCAGAGAAGCAGTGTTCTGCCCACCATGTGCTGAAAGATTCATACTCTTGCCGTCTCGGGTCTCCATCTCCGTCTCTCTCTCTCTCCTTCTCAGATGAGAAGATGAACAGATGTATGTTCAGGGAGGACGTCTGGGTTCGAGGGGCTATAGCTGAGGAATAGGACTGTCTGATTCAGGTGAAAACCCAAATGGAATGAGCTCTGCTCTCCTCAATTCCCTGCCTTTAACTATTGCCTGCTCTGAACTTAGTATAATTGTATTAATGAAATATACCACATGACGTTTACGTCTCATAGATCAAACCTTTTAAAATGGCTAAAACTGGCATAGCACTGTTCTACCCATCTTTGCGCTTTCCCTTAACTGGGAAACTTAACTGCGAAAATATAGAATGTTCTACGTAGAAAAGTCATAGATCAGACCTTAAATAGAAGGCATTGTACAATATATGATAAAAACAGCTGCCAGTAACAGTACCCCTGCGTCAAGGCACTTCACACTTCCTTCCTTTCATGGATCTAATCTTCACCTCATGGTGATATCATAGCCCATTAGCATGGTGTGAGACTGTTTAATGGCATCCCCATAATTACATAAATACATTCACACAGCATCAGGTTGCCTATTACCACGGCGATATAGGAATGCCAATGGTGTACATAGAGCCAGCCATCTCCATAAAAACACACATTAACTATTCATCACCAACGACTTGTGGATCCTATTTCTCCATGCATGTTTTCACCGTGAGCGTTCAAATGAGCACACACGTCTACCGCGGCCAGCAACTCATTGCAGAGTCCCGGCACAAACATCTGGACTGCGTTCATCCATATACATGAAAAAGACCCTGCAGGTTTTCAATTGACCTTTATTGAAAACTAAGGAGACGGACGAGCAATACGCCGCTATAGCTACCACAGAGGTCCTATCAATCTAGACCAAGCAGGTTGTGTGTGTGTGTGTGTGTGTTTGTATGGCATGTCTAAGCCACCGTGGCTCACATGGTTGAAGCAGTCTAAGACCAGCTGGCTGTGAAGTGTCAGGCACCATACATAAGCCATTGTTTACCATGAATAATATTCCCTCTGAAGGGATCAGATAAGTAGAAGGGAAAGGAAGGTACATAATCTGATGGAAATTAAAAATACACTGAACAACAAAAAACGCAACGTGCAACAATTTCAATAGTTCATATAAGGAAATCAGTCAATTGAAATACATTCATTAGGCCCTAATGTATCCATTTTAAATGACTGGGAAAACAGACATGCAACCGTTGGTCACAGATGCATAAAAAAAAATAAACGTTTGGGCGTGGATTAGAAAACCAGTCAGTATCTGGTATGATCACCATTTGCTTCATCCAGCGAGACACATCTCCTTCGCATAGAGTTGATCAGGCAGTTGATTGTGGCCTGTGGAATGTTGTCCCACTCATCTACAATGGCAGTGCGAAGTTGCTGGATATTGGCGGGAACTGGAACATGCCGTCGTACACGTCGATCCAGGGCATCCCAAACATGCTCAATGGGTGACATGTCTGGTGAGTATGCAGGCCATGGAAGAACAGGGACATTTTCAGCTTCCAGGAATTGTGTGGCGCATTATCATGCTGAAACATAAGCTTATGGCAGCAGATGAATGGCACGACAATGGGCCTTAAGATCTTGTCACGGTATCTCTGTGCATTCAAATTGCCATTAATAACTACGTAGCTTATGCCTGCCAATACCATAACCCCACCACCATGGGGCACTGTGTTCACGTTGACACCATCAAACCGCTCGCCCACACGATGCCATACACGCTGTCTGTCATCTGCCCAGGACAGTTGAAACTGGGATTAATCCGTGAAGAGCACACTTCTCTGGCATGCCAGTGGCCATCGAAGGTGAACATTTGCCCACTGAAGTCAGATACAACGCCAAACTGCAGTCAGGTCAAGACCCTGGTGAGGACGACGAGCACGCAGGTGAGCTTCCCTGAGGCGGTTTCTGACAGTTTGTGCAGAAATTCTTTGGTTGTGCAAACCCACAGCTTCATCGGCTGTCTGGGTGGCTGGTCTCAGACAATCCTGCAGGGATGTTGAGGTCCTGGGCTGGCGTGGTTACACGTAGTCTGCGGTTGTGATGCCGGATGGACGTACTGCCAAATTCTCTAAAACGACGTTGGAGGCCGCTTATGGTAGAAAAATGTATGTTAAATTCTCTCCATCAGCACTGGTGGATATTCCTGCAGTCAGCATGCCAATTGCAAGCTCCCTCAAGACTTCAGACATCTGTGGCATTGTGTTGTTTGACAAAACTGCATATTTTAGTGGCCTTTTATTGTCCCCAGCACAAGGTGCACCTGTGTAATGGCAATGCCGGTTAATCAGCTTCTTGATATGCCACACCTGTCGGGTGGATGGATTATCCTGGCAAAGGAGAAATGCTCACTAAAAGGGATGTGTAAAAACGTGTGCCAACATTTGAGAGAAATAAGGCTTTTTATGCACTTTACATGTTGCGTTTCTATTTGTGTTCAGTATTTTTGTTTAGCACTTTAATAAAAGATAAACACTGTGTATTAATATTGTATTAAGTCCATCTAATTGTGTGATGCAACTCAGTAGTTTAGCAACGCTTATTACCATTGGCTTCTGCAATGTACCCTATAGGCCTGTAGCGTACTCTTTTACCCAGAAATGATAGCGTTGTCAGTACAGAGAGGCTCAGAAGGCCCAGTGTGGCTATTAGGCTTTGATTCAGGGGGAGTATGAAGAGGGCATTGATCCAGAGCTAGGCCTGCTCAGTCTCAGTGCAGGTGGTGCCCAGAACCCAGAACCCAGACCCAGCTGTCAGCCCAGCCAGTGAACAGGGAGACATAGAGCTGGTGGAAACAGAGGGCAGGAGGGTAGAAACTTGTCAGCGCCACACAGACCCTGAGAGGATTAGAGAAATAAATATGAGGATGAATGATCCAGACCCCTTCTCATCCCTCCTGCCCTCCTCTTTCAACGTCAAAGGACAGCTTCAGTACCCCTCTTCCACACACATGCATATGTATGAATACACATTATACATGCAGATATGCACACACACACACACACACGCACGCGCACACACACACACGCTACTGGCTGAGGAGAGGGTTGGGAGAGAAAGTGGAAAGTGGCCTGGAGACCAGGAATAATGCATGAGCGATACTTTTATTGTGCATCATTATGTGCTTTTTATGGTTTTTAATATGATGTTATTGCCAGAGGGCTTTTTCTTGCATTTACTTAGTGGCACGACCATATTTATAACTTTTGTCTTTCACATTTATTCCAGGGTAAATATCCGCCCAGTGGAGGATGCTGAGGGGAGGATGGCTCATTAGAATGGCTGGAACTGAACAAATGGAATGGCGTCAATTTGATGCCATTCCACCCATTCCGCTCCAGCCGTTACCACGAGCCCATCCTCCCCAATTAAGGTGCCACCAACCTCCTGTGAATTCACTACTATACTGCATGTTGCTGCCAACATTAATGATATAGTAAATTATATAGAGCAGATGCAATTTGAATCCTGTGAGGATAGTTTCCACTGAATATGAAAGGCCTGACAAAGCTATGTTGGGAACTGTTCTTCAGTTGGTTGTATTCGCAACACAACAGAGGAGTCATTATAAATGGCGCACAGGAAGGAATGGCCTTAATGAAAGGAACATCCACATGACCCAAATGAGTGTGGGCAGCAGCCGACAAATCTCTCTCACACACACACACACTCACTTGTTTGACGCTAAAGGCTAAAGACAACCTAACATAATGGGCGGTGTCATGCCGTCTCGCCCGAGTGTGTCACTTGTGGAGCCAATTGATTATTTTTAACCAAAGCAGATGGTGTAATTACCCTTCTAGAAGCATAAGTGAGTGCCTGGCATTAATGATTCATTTGCCTTGTGGTGCCGTAAAATCAGAAGGACTTTGATGGGTGAGTTTTGACTTGACAGGGGGAAGCTACAGTCTGGGATTCTTTATTTCGCAGACCTGTTACTTGTTTTGTTTTACAGCTGAGAGAGGAGGCTGGGTGAGTTCTGACTTGACAGGCTGGAACTTCATTTAGTTGTGTGTTTGTTCTCTCATTACGCCACACTGATAGGGAAGACAGAGGAGGGTGTTGTGAAGTAATGGGACCCGGAGATTCATGTCCGACAGGATCCTATCTTGACAGTGACAGCTACTGAAGCCGAAGAAAATCGAATGTCGACTCCACTCAAGAGGTACAAGGAAAACCCATCAAACTAGGACAGAAATCCAATGCACACACACTGGATGTGTGGGAACAGACACACAATGCATGTGTGGGAACAGACACACATTGGATGTGTGGGAACAGACACACAATGCATGTGTGGGAACAGACACACATTGGATGTGTGGGAACAGACACACATTGGAGGTGTGGGAACAGACACACATTGGAGGTGTGGGAACAGACACACATTGGAGGTATGGGAACAGTCACACAATGGATGTGTGGGAACAGACACACATTGGAGGTGTGGGAACAGACACACATTGGATGTGTGGGAACAGTCACACAATGGATGTGTGGGAACAGACACACATTGGAGGTGTGGGAACAGACACACATTGGATGTGTGGGAACCGACACACATTGGAGGTGTGGGAACCGACACACATTGGAGGTGTGGGAACAGACACATTGGATGTGTGGGAACAGACACACATTGGATGTGTGGGAACCGACACACATTGGATGTGTGGGAACAGACACACATTGGATGTGTGGGAACCGACACACATTGGATGTGTGGGAACCGACACACATTGAATGTGTGGGAACAGTCACACATTGGATGTGTGGGAACAGACACACATCGGATGTGTGGGAACCGACACACATTGGAGGTGTGGGAACATACACACATTGGATGTGTGGGAACAGACACACATTGGATGTGTGGGAACAGTCACACAATGGATGTGTGGGAACAGTCACACATTGGATGTGTGGGAACAGACACACATTGGAGGTGTGGGAACAGACACACATTGGATGTGTGGGAACAGTCACACATTGGATGTGTGGGAACAGTCACACATTGGATGTGTGGGAACAGTCACACATTGGATGTGTGGGAACAGTCACACATTGGATGTGTGGGAACAGTCACACATTGGATGTGTGGGAACAGACACACATTGGAGGTGTGGGAACAGACACACATTGGATGTGTGGGAACAGACACACATTGGAGGTGTGGGAACAGACACACATTGGATGTGTGGGAACAGTCACACAATGGATGTGTGGGAACAGACACACATTGGAGGTGTGGGAACAGACACACATTGGAGGTGTGGGAACAGACACACATTGGATGTGTGGGAACCGACACACATTGGAGGTGTGGGAACAGACACATTGGATGTGTGGGAACAGACACACATTGGATGTGTGGGAACCGACACACATTGAATGTGTGGGAACAGACACACATTGGAGGTGTGGGAACAGACACATTGGATGTGTGGGAACAGACACACATTGGATGTGTGGGAACCGACACACATTGGAGGTGTGGGAACAGACACATTGGATGTGTGGGAACAGACACACATTGGATGTGTGGGAACCGACACACATTGAATGTGTGGGAACAGACACACATTGGATGTGTGGGAACAGACACACAAAATATATACATGTTTTATATGTCCCCCTCTGACTCTGGTTAATTCTTGGACATCATAAAACAAGTTCAAAGAGTTCCAACTTTAACCTCTGAACAATAAGAACATTTTGAGAATCTTATACCTTTGATGTCTTGACAAAATAACGTTTTAAATGCACTTCACATTTTTTGGAACATCTGATGTTAACTACAATATAAGTAATTTGGTGATTTTCTTGGTCTGGCAACAAATGTCCAATACAAATGACTTCAATCCAGCCACAGCAATTCATCACACTAACTGTTTTTAAATCAAGCAATTTAGGGCTATTTACCAAAGCTATACTGGTCAATACTGTGAGACAGCTAATAGGCAAATTAAAGCAACAAGTCAATATTACTTTGGCTGTACATCGCCCCCTGGGGGCGAGCTATCAAGAAAGACAGAGACAACTCGGAGAAACCGAATAAACGGTAAAATAATCAGCAGCGTGTTTTGGTGAAAGCGTTACACAAGACGTGCGGTCGTTGCCTACTGCAACCAAAACCCAGAACATTCAAGCACCAATGCTTTGCATATGGAAAAGATTTGCTTAACTACCATCCAGCTAAGTGTCATGAGGCCAGAGGAGTTCTAGGTTTGTGGACATGATCCATAGGTTAAATAAGGTCAGGTTAGGCCCATATACTGAGAAAGGACAGAGCCACAGGGACTGTAAGAAAAAACACTCCACGAAGGCATCAAATCAATCCATATTTCACTTGTTCTCTTCTCTCTCTGGTCTCTCTCTCTTTCTCTCCCTCCTTCCTCTAATGCATCAAAATCAATACATTGATGGAGGGCAACAAGAATAATACATTTAAGAGTGTTTGGCGATTTTTCATTTCCGAGAAGCTGTTACTGTTCGGTTCCTTATCAGCGTTCCACTAATGTTTCTCTGTGTCTCTCATGTGGAGGGCAGAGAGACAGTCTCTGTTTCTCTCACGTGGAGGGCAGAGAGACGGTCTCTGTTTCTCTCACGCAGAGGGCAGAAAGACAGTCAGTCTCTGTTTCACCCTCTCTTTTTTACAGTTGGATGAATTCAATAACCACTTATGGATCATTCCACTTACCCTGTGCAGTAACGACACAGCAGTAAGACAATACAACACACACCAGTAACACTAATACAACACCAGACCTACTAAACCTCAGAGAACTCCAAAAGTCCTAAATAAATACTACAGAGGTTATGAATGGTAGTTCTGAGAACGCAGGATGGATCCATTGTTACAAGTGATTGTTTCTTTCATGGAGTTATTGTATTCACTTCTCCTGTCAGGAAGGGACAATCCTGTCCCATTGCTGCTATGGATTTAAAAGGCTATGTACAACGCTGTGGGAATGGCTGTATAGAATAAGTGCAGCTTTTATCTACTGGCCTTGAGTAACTGTAGGTTTCATTTGCAGCACGTGAGTCACGGTGGTGGCGGCTTGCAGCCTTGATGTACAGTTAGACGATTGGAAGGTGTTCTCTCCTTTAGGACCGGCCACCAGCCTAACCCATATATCCTCTCACACTACTGCGTACAGTCCAGGTGTCAAAACAACTGATATTAATGGTTTTCCATTGGACTGTATACACTCCACCATCCATCCCAGAACTGAAAGACTCGTTGCATTTCAATTAACTGAACCGCAGTGGGATAATGTTATGGTATAGCTGGACATACTATGATAACAGCTGGTAAGAGCTGGTGTACATTTGCATGCTGCCTTATAAACATTTGCTGGTTGCACACACATACACGCGCGAACACGCACACACTCACACAGCAGAGAAACTCATCCCAGCAACATGCTGTGAGTCAGAGGGGGTGGAAGCTCATTAATAATGTACAGGGTTTCTCCTCTCGTATCACTACAATAACAAAGAGGTATAAAAGAGCAGGGAGACATTGAATGGCTCCTGATCGGACCCACCGTAAAAGACCAACCAGGGGATGGAGGGAACAGACTAGCAAGAGAGAGACAGACAAAGGAATGAGGGGAATGTGTGAGGATGAATGGGGAGAGGGAGAGAGAGAGAGAAAGAAAGAGAGGGAGAGAGAGAAACGGAGAAACAAAGCGAGAAAGAAAAAGAGGGGGGAGGATTGAAGAGATAAATCGAGACGGAGCGATAGAAAGAGAGAGATAGAGAAGGACGGGCCTATTGATATGCTAATTGCAGTACATAGGGCACCGTCGTTGACCAAACTGAACACCACAACCATCATTCACTTCTTTAGAAATGACTAGAAGGATGAGATCCACTCGTATTTAGAAGGAGACTGTCCATGCCTCATTCTCTTTGGGAAATGTTCTCATTGTGAGAGATTAAACGTAAATGGATCCGACAATGTATGTAATGGTAATAGGACATCTCAGAGGAATGCAATTACATTGTGTTTCTAGCTACAGCAGTCTAATACCTAGCAATAAAAAAGTTATATGAGATGAGCCACGACTAGAATACAGTATATACAAATAAAGTGGGTGAAACACTATGTAACCATTATTAGTGACCTGTGTTCAATGACTCTATTCAATGAGAGACGACTAGTTTTCACTTGAGAAAAACTGCACCAAACATCTGAGCTAGATGTAAAACTGCACCAAACATCTGATCTAGATGTAAAACTGCACCAAACATCTGAGCTAGATGTAAAACTGCACCAAACATCTGATCTAGATGTAAAACTGCACCAAACATCTGAGCTAGATGTAAAACTGCACCAAACATCTGAGCTAGATGTAAAACTGCACCAAACATCTGAGCTAGATGTAAAACTGCACCAAACATCTGATCTAGATGTAAAACTGCACCAAACATCTGAGCTAGATGTAAAACTGCACCAAACATCTGATCTAGATGTAAAACTGCACCAAACATCTGAGTTAGATGTAAAACTGCACCAAACATCTGAGCTAGATGTAAAACTGCACCAAACATCTGATCTAGATGTAAAACTGCACCAAACATCTGAGCTAGATGTAAAACTGCACCAAACATCTGAGCTAGATGTAAAACTGCACCAAACATCTGAGCTAGATGTAAAACTGCACCAAACATCTGATCTAGATGTAAAACTGCACCAAACATCTGATCTAGATGTAAAACTGCACCAAACATCTCTGCTAGATGTAAAACTGCACCAAACATCTGAGCTAGATGTAAAACTGCACCAAACATCTGATCTAGATGTAAAACTGCACCAAACATCTGAGCTAGATGTAAAACTGCACCAAACACCTGAGCTAGATGTAAAACTGCACCAAACACCTGAGCTAGATGTAAAACTGCACCAAACACCTGAGCTAGATGTAAAACTGCACCAAACACCTGAGCTAGATGTAAAACTGCACCAAACATCTGAGCTAGATGTAAAACTGCACCAAACATCTGAGCTAGATGTAAAACTGCACCAAACATCTGAGCTAGATGTAAAACTGCACCAAACATCTGAGCTAGATGTAAAACTGCACCAAACATTTTAGCTAGATGTAAAACTGCGTGACTTAGATCTCATCGGCAAAAAAGTAAACATTTATTACAGATGTCTTGATATATTGATGAATTTTGATGAAGTGTTTACAGGGTGTGTTGTTGCTACAGCGTCTCAAGCGAAGGTTTTTTAAGGGGGTATGGCCAAGCATGCAGGCGCCTTAAGCCTTGACACATATATAAGCAGACAAGTAACACATGTTGTTAAACCCGATTACTTCAGAGTGAAGGTGAAACACCACCAGGCACTAGTTCCTAATAAAGTGCAGCCCATCAATTCCCTTTGTTTCTCTACTCAACTCCTCTGACTTTTTTTAACACAGCAATTGTGTGTGTGTGTGTGTCTTTGAAGTTACTTCTGAAACCTCAGGCCATCTCCCGTACCTTTTATTGACTTTGGATGAAATGTATGTTTTATCTCAGAGAAGATATTCTTTTCCCCAGTTTCCCTGGCCGATCCGTATTGTTCCTGACTTCATTCTCCGGTCTCTCCATGCTCTCACTTCTTTGTTTTGTGAAAGTGGAAAAAGAGACCGCGAGGGAGAAAGAAAAAAAATCCAGCTTGCCCAACACCCTCACTAAATCAACCTCTAACAACCTCTGACCAATTCTCTCCTCACCTCTTTTCCCCAAGTCAGCTTAGCAGAAACACTGTCAAACACGCCCCCCCCCCCCACACACACACAACTCCCTCTTCCACTAGACCTGAGACAGACTACATACATGCCAAGGCAGGTGTTAACAACAGCCCCCTTCTCTTCTCTCCAATTTTCTCCTGATTCATTTCTCCTCGACCCACCGTGGCAGAATAATTCAATCTCTACCTTTACAGCAAACGTAATTACAGCTACCGTCTCCAATCTGCTGCAAAATGGAGTGGAAAGAAAGTAGTGGTTCAGCAGTAATTGTAATGTAGAGTTATTCCCTGCAGCGAGAGGTTAAGTGGAGGTGAATGTAAAGAAAACAACTTGATGGGTTGATTATGGCGTCATGATTATGGTGCTAGCTGGGTATGTAGATGATATAAGGATGGATGTGTAATGATTATGGTGCTAGCTGGGTATGTAGATGATAAGGATGGATGTGTAATGATTATGGTGCTAGCTGGGTATGTAGATGATATAAGGATGGATGTGTAATGATTATGGTGCTAGCTGGGTATGTAGATGATATAAGGATGGATGTGTAATGATTATGGTGCTAGCTGGGTATGTAGATGATAAGGATGGATGTGTAATGATTATGGTGCTAGCTGGGTATGTAGATGATAAGGATGGATGTGTAATGATTATGGCGCTAGCTGGGTATGTAGATGATATAAGGATGGATGTGTAATGATTATGGTGCTAGCTGGGTATGTAGATGATAAGGATGGATGTGTAATGATTATGGTGTTAGCTGGGTATGTAGATGATATAAGGATGGATGTGTAATGATTATGGTGCTAGCTGGGTATGTAGATGATAAGGATGGATGTGTAATGATTATGGTGCTAGCTGGGTATGTAGATGATAAGGATGGATGTGTAATGATTATGGTGCTAGCTGGGTATGTAGATGATATATAGATGGCTGGTAACACCAAGGGATACATTGTGAGCGACTCTATGATAGCCAGGAGCGTGTGATGAGAGGTGTGTGTGTGTGTGTGTGTCTGTGCCTTTGTGTGCGTGTCATACATGTCTACGAGGCGGAATACAACAAAATTACCTGTGAATTAGGGCAGATTTCTGTTCAGCCGGTGAAACGACAGCATGTCTCAGAATGACTTATTTGTGGTGTTGCCAACATTTTTTTTTCAGTAGCAGGGAAGATGACATTCAGCAACATGTTTTACAGCTTTGTCATCCTATTTTAAAAAAAAAATCATTTTATTTAATTTCATATATTTTACATGTGATAAGGCGACACAGTGGGCCAGAGATTATTACAGACACCTGTGATAATCTGAAGTACCCAAAAAGGGCCCCTAGATGTCTTGTGATCGACTATATTCAATTCTTGAAATTTACAAACATTCTGGTATTGTACTGGTAAACTTCAACCCTAATTATTGGTACATTCTGTTCCCTCTTCCAACACACACACACACACACACACACTCCACCGGGGTTCATTGGACAAAGCCTATGGGTGAAATAAATTGAGTTTTTGTAAGGTTTTTTGGATTAGGAGATCTGACACGTTTTGTTCAATGAGATCATCTTCATCAGCTGACGTCACTGTATGTAAATGTTGAAGCGTTTATGCAGGCAGAACAAACACGTACATCACGTAAGGCTTCACAATTCATGAAGGTCATGTTAACTGACTGATATTATCTCATAGAACAAAATGTATTAGACCTCCTAAGCCTGTTTTAACCTCAGACCTTATTTGTGGTGTTCATCCAAAAACTCTATTCTTTCCCCATTCATTTTCCCCATAGGGACGGCTGAACGAAACGGTTTCCGTTTTTTAGGACTACAAGCTCTCTATTTAAGTGACACATGGACGTGGTCATCATTTATGTACTGTACTCTCCTGGACACTGCCCTGCAGGGACACTTCCCAGCTCCACAGGGAAAATAGCGCTGGGAATTGCCAGCGACCTCACAATATAATATTATCACAATACTTCTGTGCCGATACCATATATATTGCGATTCTCACAATTCTCACGATATGTGTTGCGATTCGATAATGTGATTTTTATTGTAATTTGAAGTTACAATTACATTCTACTAAGCTATATGGAATTGTTTTAAGGTCATACCAAGGATAATTTTGTGATTTGATTTTGAATTTTAAGTATAAAAAATATATACAATATATATATATATATATACAATATATACAAAAATAATTTGATGAAAAATTGTATTTGGCCTTATTGCTATTAGCCCATTCAAACACATTAAATAACATATTCACTACACGGAACAACAGATTGTCTCCAAATCTTTTTCATCTGGTACCGGGGGACCTTCAGACAAGTCTCGTGAGGCCTGTTCGGATGCTCCAGACGATGTTGTGGGAAGACCAATTTTCGGGATGTTTCAAGGCGTGACAAACACCGCTCTAGCTCTGTCACCTTTCATAGCAGATGCAGAATATTTGAGACACATCCAATGCAACAAACAGATATCTCTAGCTTAACCTGGAGGAGATTCCATTCTCCTCCCCTTCATCTACACTGATTGAAGTGGATTTAACAAGTGACATCAATAAGGGATCACAGAGTGTACAAAACATTAAGGACACCTGCTCTTTCCATGACACAGAATGACCAGGTGAATCCAGGTGAAAGCTATGATCCCTGATTGATGTCACTTGTTAAATCCACTTCAATCAGTGTAGAGGAAGGGATCAATGAAAAGAGATCTCCTAAGTTATAAAATGTGTTACAATGTACCCCAACCCAGCATTCGTCAAACCCATGAAAGTATAGAAACTTAGGTAAGAAGTTAACCAATGTGTGGTCTGTGTTACAGCAACACATGGCAATAACAGCCCAGCTACACATCCCACCTGAGACCGGAGAGTGTACTGATTGGCCGTTCTGTCAGTGTCAGTCCTTCTCTGACAGGCAGCCTGTGTGTGTGTATGTGTGTATGTGTGTGTTTGCGTGCGGGCGGGCGGGCACCGTCTCTCCTGCTCTCCCTGTCCTCCAGTGATCAATCTATAAAGACGTAGATCACAACCACACACACACACACCACATCAATCTCCTCTTCTCTCCCCTGTGTCATTGGCGTTAGAGTGCATGCTTATTAACGTGGTTAAAGTGAAAATGACATCTTGGCTGTGTGTGTTTCTCTGACAGGGATTACAACCCTCCATTACTCTCATTGTTATGCATTAAACACACAGCTTGGGCTGGCTGGCTGGCTGCAGGAGGGTGGGAGAGAGAGAAGAGAGAGAGAGAGAGAGAGAGAGAGAGAGAAGGGCTGAGGACCAGAGAGAGAGAGAGAGAGAGAGAGAAGGGCTGAGGACCAGAGAGAGAGAGAGAGAGAGAGAGAAGGGCTGAGGACCAGAGAGAGAGAGAGAGAGAGAGAGAAGGGCTGAGGACCAGAGAGAGAGAGAGAGAGAGAGAGAAGGGCTGAGGACCAGAGAGAGAGAGAGAGAGAGAGAGAGAGAGAGAGAGAGAGAGAGAGAGAGAGAGAGAGAGAGAGAGAGAGAGAGAGAGAGAGAGAGAGAGAGAGAGAGAGAGAGAGAGAGAGAGAGGAGAGAGAAAGAGAGAGAGAAAGAGAGAGAGAAAGAGCGAGAAAGAGAAAGGCCTACAGAGAATCTGTTCCTGTCAGTGACAGATGGGCTTAAGGCCAGACATCCCCATACTAATTCATCAACATGTAAATGCCAAGGTCGGATCATCACATATCGTCCTTATGGGCTGCATTGTCATATTTCCTGTTGAGGATTGTCTTCACACACACACACACACACACACTTTTTAAAGTCTCTCTGTGCACACCGACACCCACATATACACTTCGATCGCTTCAGTGCAGAAGGTTTAATTAGGCTAACATTAGGGAAGGAGGCTGCCGTTGTTGTATCTTTGACCCAAGACTGGGGCTTTTCATTATTTATACTGTAAAGTAGAATAAGATCCAGTATTGTGTATGTTTCTGTGTATGCCTGTGTACGTGTGTGTATGTTTTTCTGTGAACACGATTCTGTGTGTGTGCGTCTCTGTGCTCGTCTAGCCTTGTGTGTCTGAAGAGTGAACTATGCCAGTATGAGTAGAGCCGTGAAGAGGAGTTCAGTTCCATTTTACATGGAGACACAGAGACTCCCAGAGCTTCCGGCATCTTCGTTTACGGGTCAGCTGGTTCATTTCCAATTCGCATAGTGAGTAAGTGACTCCTGAGGAGAACAATAGCAGGCTAACAAATTAGTTTCCTTAAGGCGTGAAGCTCAATCAACCACCCAGCTTCTCAGTGGGTCAATCATAACCAGCTATCTGAGTGGTTTGGAATGAGACAAGCAAGAAGATCAGAGAAGGAAAAGGTAGAGGAGAAAGAAGGAAGGTGTGGATGAAAAGGTAGAGGAGAAAGAAGGAAGGTGTGGATGAAAAGGTAGAGGAGAAAGAAGGAAGGTGTGGATGAAAAGGTAGCAGAGCAAGAAGGAAGGTGTGGAAAAACGATATCGAATCTTCCATTCCTCTCAACATTTTTAGAAAAGGCTGTTGCGCAGCAACTCACTGCCTTCCTGAAGACAAACAATGTATACGAAATGCTTCAGTCTGTTTTTAGACCGCACTTGTGAAGGTGGTAAATGACCTTTTAATGGCATCAGACCAAGGCTCTGCATCTGTCCTCGTGCTCCTAGACCTTAGTGCTGCTTTTGACACCATCGATCACCACATTCTTTTGGAGAGACTGGAAACCCAAATTGGTCTACACGGACATGTTCTGGCCTGGTTTAGATCTTATCTGTCAGAAAGATACCAGTTTGTCTCTGTGAATGGTTTGTCCTCTGACAAATAAACTGTAAATTTCGGTGTTCCTCAAGGTTCCGTTTTAGGACCACTATTATTTTCACAATATATTTTACCTCTTGGGGATGTCACTCGAAAACATAATGTTAACTTTCACTGCTATGCGGATGACACACAGCTGTACATTTCAATGAAATATGGTGAAGCCCCAAAATTGCCCTAGCTAGAAGCATGCTTTTCAGACATAAGGAAGTGGATGGCTGCAAACTTTCTACTTTTAAAACTCGGACAAAACAGAGATGCTTGTTCTAGGTCCCAAGAAACAAAGAGATCTTCTGTTGAATCTGACAATTAATCTAAATGGTTGTACAGTCGTCTCAAATAAAACTGTGAAGGACCTCGGCGTTACTCTGGACCCTGATCTCTCTTTTGAAGAACATATCAAGACCATTTCAAGGACAGCTTTTTTCCATCTACGTAACATTGCAAAAATCAGAAACTTTCTGTCCAAAAATTATGCTGAAAAATTCATCCATGCTTTTGTCACTTCTAGGTTAGACTACTGCAATGCTCTACTTTCCGGGCTACCTGGATAAAGCACTAAATAAACTTCAGTTAGTGCTAAATACGGCTGCTAGAATCCTGACTAGAACCCCAAAAAAGTATCATATTACTCCAGGGCTAGCCTCCCTACACTGGCTTCCTGTCAAGGCAAGGGCTGATTTCAAGGTTTTACTGCTAACCTACAAAGCATTACATGGGCTTGCTCCTACCTATCTCTCTGATTTGGTCCTGCCGTACATACCTACATGTACGCTACGGTCACAAGACACAGGCCTCCTAATTGTCCCTAGAATTTCTAAGCAAACAGCTGGAGGCAGGGCTTTCTCCTATAGACCTCCATTTTTATGGAACGGTCTGCCTACCCATGTAAGAGACGCAAACTCAGTCTCAACCTTTAAGTCTTTACTGAAGACTCATCTCTTCAGTGGGTCATATGATTGAGTGTAGTCTGGCCCAGGAGTGTGAAGGTGAACGGAAAGGCTCTGGAGCAACGAACCGCCCTTGCTGTCTCTGCCTGGCCGGTTCCCCTCTTTCCACTGGGATTCTCTGCCTCTAACCCTATTACAGGGGCTGAGTCACTGGCTTACTGGGGCTCTTTCATACCGTCCCTGGGAGGGGTGTGTCACCTGAGTGGGTTGAGTCACTGATGTGATTTTCCTGTCTGGGTTGGCGCCCCCCCCTTGGGTTGTGCCGTGGCGGAGATCTTTGTGGGCTATACTCGGCCTTGTCTCAGGATGGTAAGTTGGTGGTTGAAGATATCCCTCTAGTGATGTGGGGGCTGTGCTTTGGCAAAGTGGGTGGGGTTATATCCTTCCTGTTTGGCCCTGTCCGGGGGTGTCCTCGGATGGGGCCACAGTGTCTCCTGACCCCTCCTGTCTCAGCCTCCAGTATTTATGCTGGATTATTTATGTAGTTTATGTGTCGGGGGGGCTAGGGTCAGTTTGTTAGATCTGGAGTACTTCTCCTGTCCTATTCGGTGTCCTGTGTGAATTTAAGTGTGCTCTCTCTAGTTCTCTCTTTCTCTCTTTCTTTCTCTCTCTCGGAGGACCTGAGCCCTAGGACCATGCCTCAGGACTACCTGACATGATGACTCCTTGCTGTCCCCAGTCCACCTGGCCGTGCTGCTGCTCCAGTTTCAACTGTTCTGCCTTGTTATTATTGGACCATGCTGGTCATTTATGAACATTTGAACATCTTGGCAATGTTCTGTTATAATCTTCACCCGGCACAGCCAGAAGAGGACTGGCCACCCCACATAGCCTGGTTCCTCTCTAGGTTTCTTCCTAGGTTTTGGCCTTTCTAGGGAGTTACACCTGCATTGCTTGCTGTTTTGGGTTTTAGGCTGGGTTTCTGTACAGCACTGAGATATCAGCTGATGTACGAAGGGCTATATAAATACATTTGATTTGATTTGGATGAAAAGGTAGAGGAGAAAGAAGGAAGGTGTGGATGAAAAGGTAGAGGAGAAAGAAGGAAGGTGTGGATGAAAAGGTAGAGGAGGAAGAAGGAAGGTGTGGATGAAAAGGTAGAGGAGGAAGAAGGAAGGTGTGGATGAAAAGGTAGAGGAGAAAGAAGGAAGGTGTGGATGAAAAGGTAGAGGAGGGAGAAGGAAGGTGTGGATGAAAAGGTAGAGGAGGGTGAAGGAAGGTATGGATGAAAAGGTAGAGGAGGGAGAAGGAAGGTGTGGATGAAAAGGTAGAGGAGGGAGAAGGAAGGTGTGGATGAAAAGGTAGAGGAGGAAGAAGGAAGGTGTGGATGAAAAGGTAGAGGAGGAAGAAGGAAGGTGTGGATGAAAAGGTAGAGGAGGAAGAAGGAAGGTGTGGATGAAAGGTAGAGGAGGAAGAAGGAAGGTTTGGACAGCATGGAATTTGTAGAGATAAATAGGCTGGTGTGTTGTGTGTGTTATCCAACACAAACGCGCAAGTGAGCGCACTGACACACACACCCACACACACACACACCTCTATCCCTACATGACACAGTACAACAAAGCAGGTTTCAATGACGAATACCCATCTTTCAGCTGGTTAACCTCAATCACAGAGACAGCCAGTCAGATCCTACATCGGCGTCTTCAAAGAACCGCATCTCAATATCTCCTTGATGACGTACAAGCCTTTTATCTATGGACACAAAATAACTCATCATATAGGATCACACTATGACAGCAATACATGTGAACGGACTCATGTATGGTTTGACCTGAAACGTGTAGAGGCTCATCAATTCAGGGAACAAATCCCTTTCAAGGAGAGTTATTTTGGATTCTAAGAAGTGAATCCCTAAAATCGCCTGTTATTTGCTTCTCCTGCAGCTAAAACATGTCTTTCCTTAATAAAAAATGGAGGACATCCCTAAACCGACGTGTCTCTTCCAGATATGGATGTGTTTAATCCATGTCTGAATGACTCTTAAAGGGCTCAACTACATGGTGGTGGAGCCATTGAAAGAACAGGATTCCTTTTAACAGCAAGCCCTACCTTCAGCCCTGAACTAGAGGTTGACCGATTAATTGGCATGGCCGATTAATTCGAGCCGATTTCAATTTTTCATAACAATCGGTAATCTGCATTGCAGTGGCAGGCTGACTACCTGTTATGCGAGTGCAGCAAGGAGCCAAGGTAACGTGCTAGTTAGCATTAAACTTATCTTATAAAACAATCACCTTAACATAATCACTAGTTAACTACACATGGTTGATGACATTACTAGTTTATCTAGCGTATCCTGCGTTGTATATAATCGATGCGGTGCCTGTTAATTTCTCATCGAATCACAGCCTACTTCTCCAAACGGGTGATGAGTTTTTTTAAATCGGTATTGGCTTTTTTTGGTCCCCCGAATAATTGGTATCGGCGTTGAAAAATCGACCTCTACCCTGAACGGCTAA
>NC_034185.2:54776954-54782933 GCF_002021735.2 Oncorhynchus kisutch
GCGACAGAGAGAGAGAGAGGTTCAACTGTGCCTGTTCTCTGCCAGGCTTTAGACTCTAGCCTTCAGGTTCAGAGCTAGAGTGTGGTCAGTACCAGACAGACAGCCTTCAGGTTCAGAGCTTGAGAGAGGTCAGTGAATTGTTATCTTTGCGTGTCCTAAGAACATCTTGCCATTCTATTGGCAAATTCAACCACTTCAATCTCCACCTGGCTGAATTTCTATTGTTTATCAATGACACCGTGTCTATTTCAAATCCCAGGGCAGGACTTTATGACAAGGTGAACACAAGAGATTCTAGAACTCCCGGGAATAAGAAATGCATTGGATTCTTGATATCTACGGATAACCTGGCTACAAAAGAAATCCATGTTAGGTTTGTCCCACTCTTCACTCAAAGAAAAAGAACACACAAGGAAATGGCTTCACAGTTCACTATCTAGACAAAGTGAATACCTATTGCTCCTTAACTTTCTATCCACCTCTTTCTTGTATTTCCCAAGTCATTACTCAAGCCGACATCACCCACTCTTATTGCTGGATAGATAACATCAGGTCCAGAGGAATGGGATCTGAAATCAATTGCATAGAGTGGGGATGGAGGGAGTGGGGATGGAGGGAGTGGGGACGGAGGTAGTGGGGACGGACGGAGAATGTGGGGATGGAGGGAGTGGGGACGGAGGGAGTCGGGACGGACGGAGAATGTGGGGATGGAGGGAGTGGGGACGGAGGGAGTGGGGACAGAGGGAGAATGTGGGGACGGAGGGAGTGGGGACGGACGGAGAATGTGGGGACGGAGGGAGTCGGGACAGACGGAGAATGTGGGGACGGAGGGAGTCGGGACGGACGGAGGGAGTGGGGATGGAGGAGGTGGGGACGGACGGAGAGTGTGGGGACGGAGGAGTGGGGACGGATGGAGTCGGGACGGAGGGAGTGGGGACGGAGGAGTAGGGACGGACGGAGAATGTGGGGACGGAGGGAGTCGGGACAGACGGAGAATGTGGGGACGGAGGGAGTCGGGACAGACAGAGAATGTGGGGACGGAGGGAGTCGGGACGGACGGAGGGAGTGGGATGGAGGGAGTGGGGATGGAGGGAGTGGGGACGGACGGAGAATGTGGGGATGGAGGGAGTGGGGACAGAGGGAGAATGTGGGGACGGAGGGAGTGGGGACGGAGGGAGTCGGGACAGACGGAGAATGTGGGGACGGAGGGAGTCGGGACAGACGGAGAATGTGGGGACGGAGGGAGTCGGGACGGATGGAGGGAGTGGGGATGGAGGGAGTGGGGATGGAGGGAGTGGGGACGGGACGGAGAGTGTGGGGACGGAGAGTGTGGGGATGGATGGAGTCGGGACGGAGGGAGTGGGGACGGAGGGAAGAGTGTGGGGACGAATGGAGTCGGGACAGATGGAGTCAGGACGAGGGAGTGGGGATGGAGGGAGTGGGGGCGGAGGGAGTCGGGACATACGGAGAATGTGGGGACGGAGGGAGTGGGGACGGAGGGAGTGGGGACAGAGGGAGTGGGGACGGACGGAGAGTGTGGGGACGGAGGGAGTGGGGACGGAGGGAGAGTGTGGGGACGGATGGAGTCGGGACGGAGGGAGTCGGGATGGAGGGAGTGGGGACGGAGGGAATCGGGGACATACGGAGAATGTGGGGACGGAGGAGTGGGGACGGAGGGAGTGGGGACGGAGGGAGAGTGTGGGGACGGAGGGAATGGAGTCGGGACAGATGGAGTCGGGATGGAGGGAGTCGGGACGGAGTGGGGACGGAGGGAGTCGGGACAGACGGAGAATGTGGGGACGGAGGGAGTGGGGACGGAGGGAGTCGGGACAGACGGAGAATGTGGGGACGGAGGGAGTGGGGACGGAGGGAGTGGGGACGGACAGAGAATGTGGGGATGGAGGGAGTGGGGATGGATGGGAGTGGGGACGGAGGGAGAGAGTGGGGACAGAGAGAGTGGGGACAGAGGGAGTCGGGACGGAGGGAGTCGGGATGGAGGGAGTGGGGACGGAGGGAGTCGGGACATACGGAGAATGTGGGGACGGAGGGAGTGGGGACGGAGGGAGTGGGGACGGAGGGAGTGGGGACAGAGGGAGTGGGGACAGAGGGAGAGTGTGGGGACGGAGGGAGAGTGTGGGGACGGAAGGAGTCGGGACGGAGGGAGTAGGGACGGAGCGAAGAGTGTGAGGACGAATGGAGTCGGGACAGATGGAGTCGGGACGGAGGGAGTCGGGGACGGAGGGAGTCGGGACAGACGGAGGAATGTGGGGATGGAGGGAGTGGGGACGGAGGGAGTCGGGACATATGGAGAATGTGGGGACGGAGGGAGTGGGGACGGGGGGAGTGGGACAGAGAGAGTGGGACAGGGGAGTGGAAGTGACGGAGGAGTCGGGATGGAGGAGTGGGGACGGAGGGAAGTGGGGACGGAGGGAGTCGGGACATACGGAGAATGTGGGGACGGAGGGAGTGGGGACGGAGGGAGTGGGGACAGAGGGAGTGGGGACAGAGGGAGTGGGGACAGAGGGAGTGGGGACGGACGGAGAGTGTGGGGACGGATGGAGAGTGTGGGGACGGATGGAGAGTGTGGGGACGGAGGCACTGGGGACGGATGGAGTGGGACGGAGGGAGAGTGCGGGGACGGAGGGAGAGTGTGTGGACGGAGGGAGTGGGGACAGAGGGAGTGGGGACAGACGGAGAGAGTGGGGACAGAGGGAGTGGGGACATACGGAGAATGTGGGGACGGAGGGAGTGGGGACGGAGGGAGTGGGGACAGAGGGAGTGGGGACAGAGGGAGTGGGGACGGACGGAGAGTGTGGGGACGGAGGGAGTGGGGACGGAGGGAGAGTGTGGGGACGGATGGAGTCGGGACGGAGGGAGTAGGGACGGAGGGAAGAGTGTGGGGACGAATGGAGTCGGGACAGATGGAGTCGGGACGGAGGGAATCGGGACGGAGTGGGGACGGAGGGAGTCGGGACAGACGGAGAATGTGGGGACGGAGGGAGTGGGGACGGAGGGAGTGGGGGACGGAAGGAGAATGTGGGGATGGAGGGAGTGGGGATGGAGAGAGTGGGGACGGAGGGAGTGGGGGACAGAGGGAGTGGGGACGGACGGAGAGTGTGGGGACGGATGGAGAGTGTGGGGACGGATGGAGAGTGTGGGGACGGAGGCACTGGGGACGGATGGAGTGGGACGGAGGGAGAGTGTGGGGACGGAGGGAGAGTGTGTGGACGGAGGGAGTGGGGACAGAGGGAGTGGGGACAGACGGAGAGAGTGGGGACAGAGGGAGTGGGGACAGACGGAGAGTGTGGGGACGGAGGGAGTGGGGATGGACGGAGAGTGTGGGGATGGAGGGAGTGGGGATGGAGGGAGTGGGGATGGACGGAGAGTGTCGAGACTGACGGAGAGTGTGGGGACGGAGGGAGTGGGGACGGATGGAGAGTGTGTGGACGGAGGGAGTGGGGACAGAGGGAGTGGGGACAGAGGGAGTGGGGACAGAGGGAGTGGGACAGAGGGAGAGATTGGGAACGGAGGGATTGGGGACGGAGGGAGAGTGTCGGGACGGAGGGAGAGTGTCGGGACGGAGGGAGAGTGTCGGGACGGAGGGAGTGGGGATGGAGGGAGTGGGGACGGACGGAGAGTGTGGGGACGGATGGAGAGTGTGGGGACGGATGGAGAGTGTGGGGACGGAGGCACTGGGGACGGATGGAGTGGGACGGAGGGAGAGTGTGGGGACGGAGGGAGAGTGTGTGCACGGAGGGAGTGGGGACAGAGGGAGTGGGGACAGACGGAGAGAGTGGGGACAGAGGGGAGTGGGGACAGACGGAGAGTGTGGGGACGGTGGGAGTGGGGATGGACGGAGAGTGTGGGGATGGAGGGAGTGGGGACAGAGGGAGTGGGGACGGACAGAGATGTGGGGATGGAGGGAGTGAGGATGGAGGGAGTGGGGGCGGAGGGAGTCGGGACATACGGAGAATGTGGGGACGGAGGGAGTGGGGACGGAGGGAGTGGGGACAGAGAGAGTGGGGACAGAGGAGTGGGGACGGAGGGAGTGGGGACGGAGGGAGTCGGGACATACGGAGAATGTGGGGACGGAGGGAAGTGGGGACGGAGGGAGTGGGGACGGAGGGAGTGGGGACAGAGGGAGTGGGGACAGAGGGAGTGGGACGGACGAGAGTGTGGGGACGGAGGGAGTGGGGACGGAGGGAGAGTGTGGGGCGGATGGAGTCGGGACGAACGGAGAGTGTGGGGACGGATGGAGAGTGTGGGGATGGATGGAGAGTGTGGGGACGGAGGGAGTGGGGACAGAGGGAGTGGGGACAGAGGGAGAGTGTGGGGACGGAGGGAGTGGGGACGGAGGGAGAGTGTGGGGACGGAGGGAGAGTGTGGGGACGGAGGAGAGTGTGGGGACGGAGGGAGTGGGGACGGAGGGAGTGGGGACGGAGGGAGAGTGTGTGGACGGAGGGAGTGGGACGGAAGGAGAGAGTGGGGACGGAGGGAGAGTGTGGGGACGGAGGGAGAGTGTGGGGACGGAGGGAGTGGGGACGGAGGGAAGTGGGGACGGAGAGAGTGGGGACGGAGAGAGTGGGGACGGAGAGAGTGGGGACGGAGGGAGTGGGGACGGAGAGAGTGGGGACGGAGAGAGTGGGGACGGAGGGAGTGGGGACGGAGAGAGTGGGGACGGAGGGAGTGGGGACGGAGGGAGTGGGGACGGATGGAGAGTGTGTGGACGGAGGGAGCGGGGACAGAGGGAGAATGTGGGGACAGAGGGAGAGTGTGGGGACGGAGAATGTGGGGACGGAGGGAGTGGGGATGGACGGAGAGTGTGGGGATGGAGGGAGTGGGGATGGACGGAGAGAGTCGGGACTGATGGAGAGTGTGGGGACGGAGGGAGAGTGTGGGGACGGAGGGAGAGTGTGGGGACGGAGGGAGGGGGGTTGGAGGGAGTGGGGACGGATGGAGGAAGTGGGGACGGAAGGAGAGAGTGGGGACGGAAGGAGAAGAGTGGGGACAGAGAGAGTGGGGACAGAGAGAGTGTGGACGGACGGAGAGAGTGGGGACGGACGGAGGGAGTGGGGACCGGACGGAGAGTGTGTGGACGGAGGGAGTGGGGACAGAGGGAGTGGGGACAGACGGAGAGTGTGGGGACGAAGAATGTGGGGACGGAGGGAGTGGGGATGGACGGAGAGTGTGGGGACGGAGGGAGTGGGGATGAGGGAGTGGGGATGGACGGAGAGAGTGGGGATGGAGGGAGTGGGGATGGAGGGAGTGGGGATGAGGGAGTGGGGATGGACGGAGAGAGTCGGGACTGACGGAGAGTGTGTGGACGGAGGGAGTCGGGACAGAGGGAGTGGGGACTGACGGAGAGTGTGTGGACGGAGGGAGTGGGGACAGAGGGAGTGGGGACGGACGGAGAGAGTCGGGACTGACGGAGAGTGTGTGGACGGAGGGAGTGGGGACAGAGGGAGTGGGGACGGACGGAGAGAGTGGGGATGGACGGAGAGAGTCGGGACTGACGGAGAGTGTGTGGACGGAGGGAGTGGGGACAGAGGGAGTGGGGACAGAGGGAGTGGGGACAGAGGGAGTGGGGACAGAGGGAGTGGGGACAGAGGGAGTGGGGACAGAGGGAGTGGGGACGGACGGAGAGAGTCGGGACGAACGGAGGGAGTGGGGACGGATGGAGGGAGTGGGGACGGAGGGAGGGAGTGGGGACGGAGGGAGTGGGGACAGAGGGAGTGGGGACGGACGGAGAGAGTCGGGACGAATGGAGAGTGTGGGGACGGAGGGAGTGGGGACGGATGGAGGGAGTGGGGACGGATGGAGAGTGTGGGGACAGAGGGAGAGGGGACGGAGGGAGTGGGGACGGAGGGAGTGGGGACGGAGGGAGTGGGGACGGAGGGAGTGGGGACGGAGGGAGTGGGGATGGACGGAGAGAGTCGGGACGAACGGAGAGTGTGGGGACGGAGGGAGTGGGGACGGAGA